>NC_056731.1:809021255-809063755 GCF_019279795.1 Protopterus annectens | reverse complement strand
CATGTTGTGTTTCACTACAGGCTGCTGGAATAAGTGCAATAGATTGTGACTTACTACAAGCTGATTATGCTTGGCTGGAGTACATGCATTAGAACAAGATAAAAGCAATGCTGAGCTGCATGGCACTCAGTATTGTGGTTCAAATTTCTCACCTATAATTTAGGAATATGTTTACAATTATTTGCACTAATTCACTTGGAAAAAGTGAGGCTAATAAGTATCCTGTGTAACTACCAGGAATTTTAGCAGTTTATACCATAAATTAACAATAGTTACTTAAAGTACATGGATGTGCACTGAACCTCCTAGCCAGTGCCACTAAGTGCTGATATCATTACAACTTCAGGTAACTGAAGGCAACATTCAGTAAATGAGGAGCAGGTACAGTTTACTTCGTTATGCTAAAATAGCTAATTAATTATTCATGAATGATCTATCTTGTGCCACTTTCTGAATTGCAGGGAATTAATTAGCAGAGGTGCTGATGCTCTGATGATGAACTCTGACATCAAGATTTTGAATCCCACCCCTAGTCATAAAAAACAAGCCTGTGAAGTACTATTTACTGTATTCATTTTTTCTGACATTTGAATCTCAGCAGTTATTTGTCATCAACAGTTTTGACTGTTTTATTGTCTAGCATGGACGCTTCCAAACACTGTCTGTATTCATGCATATCTTTGTAATACAGATTATGCATGTACTATTATAAAAAGTAATTTGATTTTGTGTAGTGTCTCAAAATAAAGAATTCCAAATGTGTTTCCTTTGTTTGTTCTGTTTTATTTCTGTCCACTAAATATAAGTAGATAGTGTCTAACTGGTCATTCCAAACATTGGTAGCATTACGACAGCTGGTGTCAGTGCATGAACATTTATAGCATGCTGTGTCATACCTTATTGTTATCCTGCATCAGGTCAGTTCTTATACAGTCCTGTGAGGTTTGATGAAGGAAGTGCTAAGCACCTGCAGCTTATGTAATCATTTATTGTGCCACCGGAGTCATCATTAGTAGATGGAGGCCAGCCACCAGGGATAAATATAATTGGTACAACTATAATTCCTGACATGGAATTTATTCCTGATTAACTAGGTTTGATTCTGAATTACCACACCACAGGTGTTGCAGTTGTTAGTATGCCAGGACATTTTAAATAATTGTATTTTAATTTTTTTTCCAAATCATGTGAGTACTGATCAGGCAAAATCACAAGTGAGTCAGTATTTGCATGATGGAAAAGGATTCTATGTCAAAGTTTAGCCTGAGTATAAAAGGTAAGGTTTGTGAATGTATAGAGAAACAGAATTCAGAGTAAAGCTGATGAAGTGTAACACTGTGTGAAATTTCAAAGATGTGGCTGATGCTATAGAGACAGTCTGTGTTATCATTGCAAGTAATGTGGGCCAGGAACTAACACATGAAGAGTGAGACTGGGTTGGGAACTTTGTAGAACTAACCTGCCAGCTAAGTCACACATTCTAGATATCTGAATGGGGAATGCAGATCATATAACTTACAACTTGGTATAAAAGAAATGTGACAACTCTTCCGTGCAGGCACACTGCTTATAGCACTTAAAAATGTAGCCACTAGGAACACAATCTATATAAATTAAGAACACTTTAGTGATCATATTAGTGTTTTCAGCTTCTCAACCAGAGCTGATATATTTATTTGTGTATGTATCGGTTTGTATTTGTAAATGGCAAAGCCCGTCTGGGCATAGTCCATTTTCACTGAGCCCTGAGAAGAAAAACTCCTAAATGATGGTGACAATAGCATAAAAAAGTAATATTTTGATTCAGTTAAACAGCACAAAAACATAACAGAGTTAGGCAATATTATTACTATAGCTACAATTTCAGTTTCTTAAAAGATGGCCCTTAAAAGAGATTTCTTAAATGTGAGCTTTATTGAAATTTGACGAGCAATTACAGAAAGAAAAAGCCACAATTTTGAGATGAGCAGAAAGCTGAGTCACTATGGATAAATGTAGGAAATAGTAGAATAAAGATTGTGAGCTACAATATATTACTTAATAAGAGTTTTTAAAACTAGACAATTGTGAATGAAATGGACGAAAGAGTGAGCAATTCAAAGGTATTCATTTTACTCTAGTCAGTGAATAAGAAATATATAGTTATGTGTTTTTATTTGTGGCCAGCTGCAAATCTGATGAGTCTTCTGTAAGCTTTGGCTAATCTTCTGGATTGTCCATAGTGCTTTACTTGGATTTTTGATAGCAAAAATATTGCGTTATGCAAGGCAGACTTTGTAGCTGAGGGGAGTTGAGGAGCTTTACAGTATTAAATGTGAAGAAGACAGTTTTGGTCTTGGTAGCATTAAGACAGTGGCCAGACTTTGACAGTAATCTTTAAACTCTCAGTACTGTTCTAGAAGTCAGAATGAGAAGTCATGAATATATACTACCACAAACGCAGAATAATGTAGATTCATCCTCATATTGGGTTAGCCTAGATGGACTACAGTATTAGATCAAAGTGCCAATAAAGATGGTGAAGAGGAGAGGAATAAGAAGATATCCTTAATATCGACTGGATAGATAACTAGAGAACCACTGAAAAGATTGCTGGGAGAGACCATGACTGACAAGATGAGGCGCTAGAATACTGTAATGATACGTCTAAAAGGATGGCTCAAGCAGAGTCTTTGAGAGCAACATTGTTTCTCAGCTGAACACTGAAGAATAAAGTACCATAAATTGGTCTATAAACATGTTAGAAGGTGGAAGAAATGCTCCATTTAAGTAGGTTATATAGGTGCCAGGTGTGTGTATATTTTGCAAGGATTCTTAGTAGTAGTGGCAACAGAGCAAAGGGCCAGAAGTTGCTATAGGATCACCTTTATGAAAAGAGATGACTAGAGGTTTACTCTTGGGAAGAGTAACATAAGACATTTAGATAGAATAACTGACAAGAATGGAGACAGCATGGGGAATGACATCTGCTATTAGCTTAGGACATTCATGGGGAAGAGAATTAGCAGAGGGAACAGTGGGTTGAAGATAATGGAGCAGCTTCTAAATAAGCATCTCGGACACCTGGCTCAGAGTACACTGAGTGGAGGATTTGTCAGAGGATATATCATCATTCTATAGTAGTAGCAGTGGTAAGAGAAGAGGCAACTCTGATGATGTACAGACTATACTGTGTGGCCACATCAAACAAGTAGGCATTGTCATGTGAAGGGGAATTAGGCCGACATATCTTACCTGGCTGAAATGCTTAGGGATACCCCACCAGAACTGCTTATGATTATGATCATTTATGGTGATAAGCAGACAGGCTGGAAAGGAAGAAAGGAAGAATTTTTTTTACATTAATTTTAGGAGTACCGTTTTAATTTTGTTATAGAGTTCTTATACAGTGTATGTGCTCAGTGGACTTATCCTGGTGACAGGCTGTAAAAGCAGTCATACTGGGTCATTAAAGATTTAATTTTAGGGCAGATCCAAAATAGATGTGAAGCTTTTATTTTCCTATATCTAAGGAAGCTTTGTGTTAAAGATAGGAAATACAGTTGAAGTGTTGAACAGCAGAGTCCAAACTGAGGGAGTACAGATAAGACAGAATGAACTGCTAAAGGACCAAGACACTGATGGGTAGGAAACTCTTTGTACTCCTAAGAAATGCTTTAGTGATGCACTTTGAAACTAGTCAGGGTTATATATGAATATACACATGTGTATGTATATATATATATATATATATATATATATATATATATATATATATATATATATATGTGTGTGTGTGTGTGTGTGTGTTTATGTATGTACTCACACATACGCACACACACGCACACACACACACACACACACACACACACACACACACACACACACACACACACACACACACACACACACACACACACACATCACACACACACACATCACACACACACTTGGGCAGGGCTGCAAAGCTGAACTGAGGGATGTGTACAATAGCAGCCTCCCAAACCATGTCCCCTACAAGTACCAACTCAGAAATAGCTTTGGTTGATAGTCACAAGACAACATTATGGTCTGGCAGCTAGTGCAGAAGATAAGGCTATGAGCTGCTAACAGAGTGATAACCAATACCTTATCTAGTGAAAAGAGGAGGAAAAACTAAAGTTGCTGGGGTAGAAGGTATGCTTGAATGGCCTTGATAATAGGTAATGGGAGCCCAAAAGCACATGACACTTCCCCATATATATGACTATCTTTCAAAATCATAGACATTTTCAAAATCTATTAAAGTCGTAAAAGACCCTTAAGTCAATTATATAATAATGATGAAGGCTCTTACGTGATCCTTGCTTGGTCTGTGCTTTACAAATCCTGACTGAGAAGAATGAGTTAGATGAGGGAGTGGTGCCTGCAGTCTCATGGCTAGGATATTATCATAATATTTATACTCTACTTTTAACAATGAACCAATCTCATAATGAATTACAGTTGTCATATTACTACCACATTTAAGTAGAACTGTAATATGGGATTCTTCTGAAGACAACAGGGATTCAGCATTCTGAAACTTAAACCTAAAGAGGTAGGTGGTAGTTTATGTAGGGGGTATGTGGTAGAAAAGTTTGCACAGTTCTTCTCCAAAGTCATATGGGCCATGAGCTTTATACAGGTTAATGATTTCAGTGTTCTCTGCACTTCTGTGGTAAAGCTGCTGAACAGACAGACTGACCTAGGATAAACTAAGACTCTTGAGAAAATCTGCTACCTCCTCACACTTGTTATAATCCAAAAGGCATCCCTTTGAGTACAAAGTTGCATAATAATCCTTGAAAGCCTGATGATATATTTTGGAGAAGTGTAACATCCTCCCCACCTTCATTAGTAAGTACTATAAACCTGTATGTTTTTCTTTGTAAATGATTCTTCTTTATTTCTTTTTACCAAACCCTGAAGAATGGCATTCCCAAGGTATAGTTGTGATTATTCTTTCTGAAGAACAGAAAAATCCATTATTGCAGATTTGCACACTCTTACAAAGAGCGTTATTCATGGATTTAGTTACGATAGCAGTTTTGGCAACAGTGCAAATTGCATTTAATTCTAACTTAACCTGCTCCCATCAAGGAAAGTGGGCATGCATCCTGAAAGAATTCAATAATAGGAAAGTTACATTTCCGTGTTTTGTATTCCCTGGATACAAGATCAGAATTTTTAAGATGATCCATTAACCATACTTTCTTCCTGTGGAGGAACAGGGATAAGATATATTATTATAGATAAAGCTTTGCAATCAGAGACAGGGAAGATTTTCAAGTTAACTTCAAAATATCTTGCTCATTAACATTAAAAATGAACCAATAATCAAATTTACTTTGAGAGTTTAGCCTTTGTGCAGTGCAAGAGAAGCTATGGATGAAGGATGGAGAAGCTAACATATATCACTGAGTTCAGCAAACCCATTACATTGCTGCATGTTATGTAATCACTTTAACATACTTCATCTTGGATGAATGCTATCAGAATGAGGGACGAGTGTAATATTAAATCCTCTTTAAAACATGGCTATGTCTCTGTTGATATTAAAATGGAATAACTTATTAATGTAAGTAAAGTATTCTGAGGAATGAATATTAAGGGAATACACTGAGACTGCAACAAATCCATTAATAGTAAAACAAATGTGACATGACACTTCACACTAATCACCATCCTGCTTGCGATGCTTGACATTTTAATTTAACCTATATTCTAGTACCATCCTATATTTTATTCTGGAGCTTCCAAATGAACTTGTGTTTAGCTATCACAACCCCTCCCTCTTTTGAAGATCTATATAAACTGCTTGATATGATGCCTAACCATTTGTATAAAGTGACATCTCAGATATTTCTTGGCTATTCTGACCTCCTGCAATGCTATTCATTTGTCATTGTAGAATTTATTGGAAAGTGTATTTTACTGGTGAATTTATGCCTTTTACATTAACAGTTAAACAAGTGAGCATACAGTGAAAAAACTGTTATAAAATGACTGAGAGAGAAAGAGAGAGCGAGACAGAGGCAGACAGACAGAGAGAAAAAACACTGCTTGTTTCTCATGGAGGAAGTGACCAAAGATGGCTACCACAGCAATGGAGTACTGTGACACAGAAAGAGTGGATACAAATTCCACATAACCGCTTTGCCAGTACTTACGCACAGCAAACTTTGAGTAAAAGAAGACTATTATGAGGGTATTACAAGTGGTTGTTAAGGACGCATAACACGAGTCAAAATGTCATGAGAACTGAGTACTACAGTGTAATTGTTTTTTTTTTATCTGAGTCTTTACTGTTGAACATTGAATTAAGATTATATTCTGTGGGCAGTTTGCTCCTGTTTTTAAAGTGCTGCAAAAATGCGTGTGACTGGGAGGCTTTTCTGACTGATTAGTAAAACTCCATCAGCCCCTTTTGGCCATTGTCTAGTAACATGACATTTACAAATTAAATTATCAAGGTGGGAGAAACTCAGTGAAGGGCAAATGCTTGAGCACATGAACAGGGTAGAAAGGAAGTGGTAGAAACAGGGTACTTATAGGACGGTAGAAACTCATAGTGATTACAGCAGACATTATAAAATATACAAATACTAAAAGGTTTAAACTAAAGTTTGCAGCATCACTGGTGATTAGGGCTGATTGGTGCTAGCAAACACATGATGATAGGCTGGCTGCCAGAACAGGAAGAACTAAAAGTGTTAAGGGTACAGCACAAGTCAGGCAGGCAGGAGTGAAAACTATTTATAGTTCTACACCTTGGTGCAAAGACCCAGGAGATTCATATGGAATAGCTAATGTACAATGACATTTTATTCAAGTTTTTTCTAAAACCTTTTTATAATTCCCTTAGAATTTCATTTATTGTTCTCTAGTGAATCCAGATCTAATTAAATTGGTGTTTACTAAATACAGGATATAAGGCACGGATTGATGACAAAAAGTATACTCTGTAAAGGCTTTTGAGACAAGGCGATAGTGAGGATTATCGTGTACTGTGACAAGGTGTCTGTTTTATTTGGATTATAGTTTTTACTACAAGGCAGAGAAATTTGCTGAAGTTTTACCTATTGGATTTTTTGCTGCTGAACATGTGTTTTAATAAAATACTGAAGGTAATGATTGGCTTTTTTCTTGGACTGTGGTTATTTATTTGTTCAATATAGAACTGGTGGTTATACAAATATTATGGCCAGTGATTCCTTCAAGTCTCTGCCTAGAATTTTTAGAGAAACCTCACAAGAGGTATCTCAGAAGACCCTTGATGATTTTTTAGTCTCTACTATGGAAGGAACATCACTGGGTCATAAACAAACCCTAAAGACTAATGCAATCCATGCACAAGGACAGAGTGAAGTGCTGCTGCCTTCCCTCAATGCATATATTACTATAATTAATAACAAAAATACTGCAAGTGGCACAGATCAAAATTGTCTTATCATCCATTCTACACAGTTCTGTTGTTACAATCAAAACATGGGCAGCTACAACAGTACTTCAGGTTCAAGTACACAAAATATTACTTTACTATGAACATTAAATTCAAAATATACAAAATCTAGATTTAAACCCTGCATTAGTTTTTTTTTGCTCAGAACTTACTGCATCAACACACATTAAAAAATGGCATGAAAGATGTACTTTCCATAGTGCTGACTGAAGCACACCAGCACCAATCTCATTTGCATTACTGACAACTAAGTCTTTGTGCATGTGAAATAAAATTTTGAGCTTTTATGTTGGGAAGTGAACTATCGTTCATTGATATTCACCACAGGCAGTCACCAATGCACAATTCATATTCTCTTTGACATACCCTCTCTAAGTGTTCTTCCCATTATCAGGAGTGTTAAAGACTACTTAGGCATGCACTGCTGATAATGAATCATACTTGCAAGGTATTAACTAGCCACTGTTCTGAATACTCGTTCTTGTACTGCTAGGGCATGTGCATGGCATCATGTAGGTCCATACACCATGTTTACCTACACAGCAACTCAAGCAGATTGAGTAATTCAGAAATTATAATGATCTGACACCTGATTTACATATTGCATGTCCAAAAGGTTTACTTTATATGATATAAGAACAGTCTGCGACTAAGGAACTTCCATCATACTAGGAAAGACTGCTTGGATTTCCCAAGTGTTTCAAATTCAAAATACTGCTGTTTGACTGTTTGGACTTGCTGCATTTTGATTCTTTTGAGAGAATTGTCTTATGGTTTCTGGCAATGTATGTTATGTGCTTAAAAGTACTGCTTGCAGTATGATTTTAATAGGTTTTTCTTAGCAAAATGAATGTCTGCACTTTGCAAAGTTATGTTTGTAATGAAGGTATAACTCTTGCTGTTGCAATGACTGCGTATTTCTGTTTAATAGGTTTTTGGAAACATTTGTCTGAGGATGTTAACATATTTCTAAATTGACAACTTTATGTATGCCAAAGTAATATTTCTGAAATCATTCAGTGCCATGGTGTTCTATATGCCTGCCATACTTCTATTCCATTTTGAAGTTGTATTATTGCCACTGTGGTTGGAGGGTATTGTACAATGTCTGTTTTTTATTACAGAAATGAGCGCTGTCTACATTTTGCAATGTCCTTTTTGTATTGAAGGTTTAATACTTGCTATTATAATGATCACTTGACTTGTATTACATACAAAAATATTTTATGGACACATTTCCTGAGGATGTTAACAAATGTCTGACTAATGAAGCTCATTTGCTAAACTGTTTAATTGCAAATCCTGTTTTAGATCCCACACATAAACAAAACTTTTTCCCCTTATGAAGTTTTGTTACTGGCTTGGGAGGGTGGTCTTTGGGTGATTTTACAGGTATTGGTTAGATGTCTGTATTCAGATATGATAATTATTAACATTTTTTAACAGTGGTTCATTAGCTTGCAACCACAAAGCTCCTGTTGAGTTTTCTGATAGCATTTATTTTTACTTCATTACTGGGATATGGCACATAAACTAGCCATGCCATGTAAATCTCGATTCTCAGATGCTAAGAATGAAGTAATAGTTTTGGACATCTGTCTCCATGGATTATACATCTTAGAGAAATGGTATCTAACTGAACCTTCCATGACCATGTCTTGTGTCAGGTGGTCAATGATGTAAATGCTGTGGGTGGCCATGGCCATGACTACAAGGTTATCAAACATAAGGCCAGTGGCATGACAAAGAATGTGATTGCTAGAGCCAAGGCTTTAGCATGCAGAATGGAGAGCTATTGGGGGTGGACCTGCTACCTAACTACCACTCACTGAGACAGAGGAGTACCTGTTGACCATAATGGATCCAGGCAGGTCAATGGAGTTGCTTAGTGTTATGATGGATGTGGGAACATAAGTGGAAGACAGCCACAGGGTGACACTTCTGATACTCCTGGTAAGATATATATATATATATATATATATATATATATATATATATATATATATATATATATATATCTACACACACACACACACACACACACACACACACACACACACATACATACGTATGTGTGTGTGTGTGTGTGTGTGTGTATTTAAATGCATATTAATCATTAAATATAGCTTAGTAATAAAATGTTTACTTCCACTTTCATCTATTGTTGCTTTATTTTGGTTTACTTAGCATATTTCTGACACGTCTTCTTGTATTTCAAATTTTTTTCAATTTTATTGGTATAATCACAGGTGAGGCTGCCACCAGCACTGTGGAGCTCGTACTGTTTGATGTTGTAGGATTAGCAGCCTCTTACAATGATGGCAATGATGAACAGACACAGTTGGGAGTTGCAGAGGTTATGACTGAAACTGAGATTGTGGCTCCCATATTCCTTCCCCAAAGTTTGGACTCTGTCAGTATGCCCATGCATACCGATGACACAGAAACATCTAAGACTGGATGGTTGAGGGGGTCTCAGACAGGTTGACAGGGTCTCAGTTGACCAGGGTACTGTGATTACCCCAGCTGAAGAGCTGGTGAAATCTCTCCCTTGCCATCATGAGGGTAAAGTACCACAGAGGGGTGTCAGTAGAGGTGCTCAGAGGAGGCATGCTTTCCACCTTCCCCCTAATGTTGGTGTATCAGTAGTGGCCAACCAGCATATGTATATGGCCATTGTAGAGGCCCACGCAAGTTCCACCATGGCCTTAGAAGAGATAGTCTGAGTATTGCATGTTGTGAATTCTGCAGTGTGAGACTGCAAAAACTGTGTGTGATTCCTTGAACCAGATGAATGACACACTGGATAATGCGACATATGTTATGAAAAATCTGCTGGGGAGGGTCGGCATCCATGTGGCTGAAGAGCCACTACATTGGCAGATGTTAGCCAACGTGGCCATGGCCATACCAGATCCTGGTCCCCTAGTGTTACTACTTCCACTGCTCTAGTGACTGAGGTGTCCATACCCAGATGTGGTAGAGAATGTGGTAGAGAATGTGGTCATGGAATTAGCCATTATAAGAGCTCATCCCTCAGACATTGCTCACATTCAAGTAGCACTCTAACTTCTAGCCAGGTTCATGGAGCTAGCAGTGCAACTCATGGTAGAGGTAGTTCACATGGTCAGGGGTGGCAATGTGAAATGAATTTTCTACCATACATGGCTCACACTTGTCCAGCATGCCATGGCATAATGCTAGCACAAATGCTTTGACTACATTCATACAGACACACACACACACACACACACACACACACACACACACACACACACACACATACACAGTGCAACTCATGTTCCCATGCCATTTCACCCACACAATTATAGATTCTTTCATAAAATTGACTTTTTTTACATCTGAAGCTACTGCCCCTGACAGTGTATACTTACTGTTCACATCATTTCTTACTCATATGCACACACTTCTTTTGTGCAAGGCTTGTCATCCTGTCAGCTCCCCAATCAATTGTAAGTGATGATGCCCTTTTCAAATTCCTTTGTGACTTGGTTTGCCTATGTCTGATGCAGAGAGCGGATAACTAATGCTTGCTTACTCAGATGTCTGCATTCATCATAGAGTATGTACTGACTTGCTTTTTATTTTATTCTGCTTAAGTTCAATGTTATTGGTTGAGCTCCTAAATGTAGTTGTAGTAGTTTTAGTAATAGTACGGTCCATTTATTTATCAGTGCTTGTGCAGTACCTTGTGCAGATGATGTTGAGATTGTCCTGGTCAGTTTTTGGATGTCTAACTTGGGCAACATTTAGGAATGATGGATAGTACTTAGCAGGTCAAGCATATGTGAAAATGTTTTCTCTGTCAGATGGTGTCTTCTCATTTGGCTCTTAGCTATGTATGTTTTATGTTCTAATTATAAAAGATGTATACCAATGTTTGATCATCTTCCTGTATGGATGATGGTAACATTGACCTAACCCCTCTGGGTTTGTTTGACATGGATCTTCTTTGGCTTTACATGTTACAAGTTGTATACATATGCAGGGAAAAACCATTATATGCCTTGTAATAGCTTTGTAGTTTTGTTTTTTATATGTTGCATATAACACCCGTATAGGCTACTGCTGACATTCCTGCATAGTTGGGCAACATTTTATTTTACTGAATCCCAGTTGGCATAATGGTTAAAGTCTTCGCCTCCTGTGCACAAGGTACATGGTTTGATCCTGACCTCTGGCTAGCCTATATGAAGTATACATGTTCTCCGTGGGTCTCTGTGGGATTCCTCCCAACTCTCAAAAACATGATGAGTGTTTCCACCTCAAACTCCTCATGGAATGGAGCTGTGGGAAGCAGCACTGACACTCTAGCTGCTGCCCCAAAGGGGGAAGAGTTGTATAGACCAACTGCTTAGGGCATCAGCTATGGTGCACAGTATCCTCAAGATATGAGAACATGGATCATAGACTGCTACATGTCAGGGCTAACCACTCAACAGTGTAAAAAAAACTGGCCCTAGGTCATTTGATCATGTTGATGAATGTAACCAAAATGGGCATCATGGGTATTAGCTGGTATTAGCTGGTGATAACTGGATTGAGGACCTGACCTATGCTGGGTAGGTGAGATGTATGTGCTCCATGTATGCCACCATAAAGTCCAGCCCTGGGTCAGTAAGCTACTAGCTGGCTGGTGCCCAGTTGTCCTGCTTGGGTTACCTGGGATAGCTCTGCTGGGCATAAGCTGGACATAAAATGAATCAACCTGCCAAACATGAACTAAGGATTGTTTCAGATTCACTGACAGGGCACAGCATGTAGGTGGATGATATGATGGGAAGGAGGAGGCTGGACATTATATGTGTCCATGAGACAAGATGGAAGGGCAGTGCAGCAGAGACACTTGGCTTGGGGTTATAGTCTACTACTTAGGAGGAGGACAGACTAGAAATAATGATAGATTCCTGGTAATCAGACTTCAGTGTAAAAATAAGGCAATATCTGTAATCTCAGCCTATGCCCCACAGCAGGGTTGTGATATTGAGGAAAAGAATGCATTTAGGCAGCAGTTTCAGCAGTTGCAGGAACTTCTAGATAAAACAGGTGGATGATCAGAATGCACATATTAAGACAGACAGAATGGAATATGAGGGCTTCCTTGGACCATATGGAAGGGCAACAAATAAAGAAAGAAAGGCTATTCTAGATCTCTATCTGGCAAATGGCTTGATGGTGGCCAGCACACTGCTCAGTAAAAGAGACAGACACAAAAGAGTGTGGAACATGTAACTGAGTTGAGAGACCTTAGCCTCTAGTATGGCTATATGGTTGCATCTCTCACATGTGTTGGAATTTGTTGGGAGGAGGAGAGGGTTGTCTGTGTACATGAGGCAGTTGTAACATTGCCTCAAGATTCCCAGATTCACCAGCTGGACTGGAGAGGAGATTGACAACTGACCTTTGGACATGCTAGAATAGTATTGGGAATTCCTTTATAATTGAAAAAAAAGGGCCAATGGGGAATGAGATACTCAAGGGGAGTTTGTGAGGGTGTAGTGCTTTTAATTTTTTAGTGCTGACTTATATAATTGCTTTAGTGAGCAAGTGCCAGGTAACTTAAATGCAATGTGTTACAGGTAACTTAAATGCAAAAACGGCAAACAGTAACTTTCTTTCAAGTGAAACAAGGAAATAACTATAGTAAGCAATGCAGATATCACTAGGGATCCACAGAAGCACTGAAAAGCCGTGTTTTAGGTGGAATTAGCATTTCAGGGAAATAAGCAAACAAACAACAAGCATACCAACAAAAGCTAGATTCAGCAGGCCTGGATCTAGTCTATGCTACAGCAAACAAGGTGTACCAATTTCAGTAAGAAACAATTCAAATATGCAGGCACTATAAGCCTTTAACCAGAAATTCCCAGCTCAGAAGGGCAGAGTCCAGCCTCTCCTCCCACAAGAGTGCAGACCATGAACATTCTTAATGTAAAATAACTGGTCTGAAGCCCAAGTGCTTAAACCAGAACTAATACACGTTTAGAATAACAGACAATGAGCCCTCAATCAGCAGTTCCCAACTTAGAAGGATCTAAGCTACCTGTCCTGCCACCACAGTGCAGGCCACAAACCTTCCTAATGTAAAACAACTGGTCTGAAGCCCAGGTGCTTAATCCAAAAGACTTAGAATGATAGCTACACTTTAATCAAGTAACTACCAAGCAGTAATAAATACAATTGAATACTTTAAAAAATGCCTGGATTAGTGCTCAAGTTATACAAACAAGGCTAGGTTCAGCAGGCCTGGATCTAGTCTATGCTACAGCAAACAAGGTGTACCAATTTCAGTAAGAAGCAGTTCAAATATGCAGGCACTATAAGCCTTTAACCAGAAATTCCCAACTCAGAAGGACAGAGTCCAGCCTCTCCTCCCACAAGAGTGCAGACCATGAACCCTTTTAATGTAAAATAACTGGCCTGAAGGCCAAGTGCTTAAACCAGAATTAATACACTTTTAGAATAACAGACACTGAGACCTCAATCAGAAGTTCCCAACTTAGAAGGATGTAAGCTACCTGTTCTGCCACTACAGTGCAGCCCACAAACCTTCTTAATGTAAAACAACTGGCCTGAAGCCCAAGTGCTTAAACCAGAATTAATACACTTTTAGAATAACAGACACTGAGCCCTCAATCAGCAGTTCCCAACTTAGAAGGATGTACACTACCTGTTCTGCCACCACAGTGCAGGCCACAAACCTTCCTAATGTGAAACAACTGGTCTGAAGCCCAAGTGCTTAATCCAAAAGACTTAGAATGATAGCTACACTTTAATCAAGTTACTACCAAGCAGTAATAAATACAATTGAATACTTTAAAGAATGCCTGGATTAGTGCACAAGTTATACAAACAAAGCTAGACTCAGCAGGCCTGGATCTAGTCTATGCTACAGCAAACAAGGTGTACCAATTTCAGTAAGAAGCAGTCAGGAGGAGAAGGAAACCATACTCACTACAATTCCAGTCTCACATAGATCTACCACGACAGCAAACCAAACACATAAACACACAAAAACATACTTGGAGGCTCTAAATAAAAATCTGCCTAAGCAGCAGAGACCTCCAAAGCAGACACCCAAGCAACCGCTACCCCAAAACAAAACACGTGCAACACATAGCTCACAAAGCCAGTGTGCCGAACAGTCACAGCCCTTAAGGCTAAACAACACACTTGATACACTTGTAATAGGTGACTCTATCGTCAGGCACACTGATGTCCCGCTCACCAGGCTGAACAAGGAGAAGGTCACGGTGAGCTGCCTGTCAGCGCTAGGATCCGCCACATAACACAAGCACTCAGGTCACTCCAAGGCAAGTACAAATATGACTCAGTCATTGTCCATGCTGGTGTGAATGACCTGAGATGTACCTCCCTGGACTACATGAAAAGAGACATAGAGGAGCTCTCTGAGCATGTAGCCCAGGCCAGTATGACCCTGACCTTGAGTAGCATCTTACCCTCACCAAGAATGATGCCACAATATGAAGACAAGATGATCAATTTCAACAATTGGCTTAAGTATTGGTGTCATTCAATGGGGATCCAACGCCTGTCAGCCTGGGATGACATGCTCGACAAGCCACGATGCTACGCTAGGGACAGCTTGCACCTGTCACCCCTGGGCTTTTGGATATTGGCAAAGGCTCTTGCTACCCCCATAGTGCCTTTTTTAGGCAAGGCTCAAAATACAAACCCACCTCCATAGGTATCACAAGGGATAAGAAGCTAAGAGTAATGCTACTCAACGCCAGAAGTCTAAACCTCAAGATGCATGCACTCGAAACTCTCCTTAGCATGGAGAACATCGATATCTGTGCAGTAACAGAAACCTGGTTCAAGGCTCCGAGAGCACCCCAGCACTACCAGGTTATACCTCATACCATGCTTTTCAGTCCCAAAACTTGGACCGAACCACAAAAGGAGGGGGAGTATCAGTATTCGTCAAAGATACCCACACCTCCAGGTTGGTGGCACAGCACAAAGCATCAGAGACTATCCATGTGCAACTAACAGTGGGTAAAACTGCCTTCTAGTTTATAGCCTGCTACAGACCACCCTCCCAAACCCAGGAACCCCACTCGGCCTTCCTGAGAACACTGGAAAATATGAAGGTCTCTCCAAACACCATTATATTGGGCGACTTCAACTACCCAAACATAGACTGGGAGCATTACTCTAGCTCCAACACCCTAGCCCAAAGGTTCCTAGAATTTATAAACTCAAATGCTATGGAACACCTTGTTACCACTCCCACAAGAGGGGAAAACATACTGGACCTGATCATCACCAACATGGGGACTCTATGCTCCAGACCAGAAGTGTATCCCTCACTGGTAAGATCAGACCATAAACTAATCTCACTGGATATTCACATCCCGACTCCACCCCCTGCCCTGAAAACCACAGTGAAAAACTTCTCTAAAGCAAATTTCACACTCCTCAAAACTGAGGTGGAATCCTTCAAAGCCCCCGGGCCTGTGGAAAATATGACCCAGACCGCATAATCCTTTATAAACACATTCTATGAACACCTTCAGGAATGCATGGATCATACAATCCCAGATAAAACCAAGACCCAATCCTCCAAAGGCAGACGTCCTGTCTGGTGGACCCCAGCCATAAACAAACTATACAATAGAAGGAGGAAGCTACTACATGATAGAGCAAAATCCCAAAAAGGGAAGACATCTCTGATCAGTATTAGCAAAAAACTACATGCACTCATAAAATCGTCTAAGGCCAGCTTCGAGAGAAAAATTGCACAGGACACTAAGGATAATCACAAGGCTTTCTTTAGTTATGTTAGGAACCTGGGTGGGAATTCCCAGATATGCTCAGAATTAGTCCAAAATGACAAAAAATACACCGAACCCACAGACATTGCCAACATCCTAGCTGACAGGTTCAGCAAACTCCCCACCAAAAGGGCAAATATCTATCTCAGCAGAGTGCTGCCCCCCTGACATCTCAGATGCTCAGGTAAGAGCTGCCCTCTCCAAAGCAAAAAACACAGCATCAATGGGACCAGACTGTGTCCCGGGCTGCGCCCTACATGAACTCCAAGAAGAGCTAAACCCAAACATAAAACTACTGTTCAATCTCAGTCTTACTACAGGATATATACCCAAAGAGTGGCATACAGCAACAGTGGTCCCTCTCCACAAAGGTGGTGCCTCAACGGATCCTGGAAACTATCGCACCATAAGCCTGACTAGCTTGGTCTGCAAAGCTATCGAAAGGATCATCATGGACCTCATAAATAAAGATATTGGGGACCTACAGACACTGGATCCTACCCAGTTTGGCTTTGTTAAGGGCAGATCCTGCCTCTTAAACCTGGTTGATTTCTTTGAAACAGTCACGAGGGCCATTGACGAGGGGAAGGTGGTCCACACAGCCTACCTGGACCTCGCAAAAGCCTTCGATACAATACCCCACTCGGGCATTATAGATAAGCTCACCAGCTTAAATATAAACCCCTATGTCTCTAGATGGGTTGCAAACTGGCTCAAGGACAGAACCCACATGGTTAGAATTGCTGGAGCCATGTCAGACTCCAAACCAGTTACAAGTGGCGTCCCACAAGGCTCAGTCCTGGGACCTCTCTTGTTCAGTATATATTTCTCGGAGGTACAGGCCAACACGGAAGGACTGTGGCTGACCAAGTTCGCAGATGACTGCAAACTGGGCACCATAATTGACTCTCCAGCCGACACAAGCATCCTCCAAAAGGGCCTCATAGAAACAGACAACTGGTGCCAGAGCCATGGCCTCAAGCTAAATGCCAAAAAGTGTATAGTTATCCCCTTTGGCAAAAACAAAGTGCCCACAAATTACCACATAGGTGGTAATCCATTAAGTACAGAAGAAGTAATTAGGGACCTGGGGACCCAAGTTGATAGTAATCTCTCATTTGACAACCACGTGGCCAAAACGGTTATAAAAACATTTTATATAGCCCACCTAATCATGAAGGGATTCACATCTAGATCAGGGGAGGTCATCGTGCCTCTTTCCTCATCCCTCATCAGGCCCATAATTGAGTACAATGCCCCTTTTGGGATGTACCTTACCAGACACCTGCAGCAACTGGAAAGACCCCAAAAGTACCTCACCAAGAGGATCAAAGGGCTCAAACAGATGCCATATGCTGTCCGGTTAAAGAAACTCCAGCTCTACTCAGTGGCATACCACCTGCTCAGAGGCGATCTGTGCCTGACGTATAAAGCCACGTCCAGCCTGGAATTAATGGACATGCTGCACCTCAGAAAATCCAAATCCCATCGAGCTACGCGCTCGAGAGACTTGAACCTCAGCACTGAAATAAATAGGACATGCTAGTGGGACAGATTCATAACCCAGAGGCTCCCTTCATTCTGGAATAAAATCCCAGTCCAGGTTAGGCAGAGTCCCTCATTGACTCTCTTCAAGAGGAATCTTGATGAGTGGATGGGAGATCGTAGGTTTACCCCGGGTATCACTTCTGTGTCACTGTTAGACAGAGGCTCAGTATACTAACCTCGAAAAAGGGCATAGCAAAATTAATTTAAAATGGGTGGGGAAAGCCAAACATACTCTGGCTAGGCTTAGAAATGCCCTAGGGCAGATAGCCTAGTATGAACCTATGAACCTATGAACCTATAAACTCATGTATACTTCCTCATAGTAAGGAAAAGACACTGGAATAGAATCAGAAATTGCAAAGTCATCCCCAGTGAAACAGTAAGAACACAGCATAAACCACTGGTTGCCACAATCAGCTGCAAGCATTGAAAAGAGAAAACTCTAACATCAATGAAGACATGACTGAACACCTGGAAGTTGACTGAAGAGTAAGCACAAGAGTTCAGGAAAGTACTCAAGGCTATAGCACTTCAGGAAGAAGAGGAAATAGGTGGAGATGAAGAAGAATGGCAGCGCCTAAAAACAGCATGTGTGGGGACTACATAACAGGTATGCGGCCAAGCCAGATATGGAAATAAGGTATGTAAGGAAAGATGGTGGTGGAATGCAGAAGTCCAGGAAGACAACAAAAGAAAGGAGGAGTGTAGGAAAAAGTGAGAGATAGAAAAAGCAGATCTGGCTAAAAGGAATACTAACCAGGTTAAGAGAGTAGCTGCAATAACAAAGAACAAGACATCAGAGGCACTGGCATTCTACCAGCTTCTGGAAAGCGACTTTGTAGATGGCATAAAGAAACTGTATCACATTGTGTAAGGTAGTTAAACTGCCACCAGACACCCCAAAGCCAGCTACTCTAAGGGTCTTGCAAGGGTATCCAATTATATATTGAGTGAAATTAATATTAATACAAATGATAGTGCTTGGCCAATGTGGTAAGGCTTTCAGAAGTGGCTGCAGTGTCACCGAATAAATATAAGTGCACTCAAAAGTTAAAATATTCTCTAAAAGACCAGCCACAATGAAAATCAGAAATATATTTAATAATAAATAATAAAAGAACATGAACATACTAAATATCCATTTACAATAAACACCAGAATTTCAATCACAAAAAATATTAAACATAACTCAGGTGGACAGGTTCACACAGTTACAGAAAAACAATACTTAACTAATCGCACTATATTTTCCTGACTCATCTAAAAAAAATATTAAACCCTGGTTATTTACTAGAGCAAGGCAAGATGAAGTAGGTGATGGGTCCTTCCTTGTCAAGTTTCAAGAACAGAGTGGTCTGACACTTCATTCTCACCTAGTATTAAACATTATTTTAGTGATATATTACAGAAGGGCATCACATACATCTAGTCATCTGATTTCTGGTTCCCATGCAACCCCCCATTGCTAGAAACTGTCAGGATTTAGCACATCTATGTCAATAATACACACAAACACAGCACCTTGCTAAGATCTGATGTAGCTCCTGGAAGTCATATGAAATTTTCAAACCTCTACCCTTCCAGAGTAGCAATTTGTTCACTCCAAAGAAAATACAGAAAGCTACCTAGAACAGATGGTTTGTTTCTGGCTGCATTGAGAACTGCAAGATAACATCTTTATGGTGTAAGCCTGGTAGTTTAATTTCAAACTATTTTCAAAGTTTGAGATTAACCTCTTCTCTTCCAGTATCCTGTTAAAACGTATACATTTAAATAGTTACAATAATACATATTTCTTTTGCTGACCAGCAGGGCACACTGTTGGTACATGTTTAACACAAACAAAATACATTTTTCAATACAAGCATCTGCACAAATCAGTTTGATAGACAAATGACATATAATTCTTTACAAAATTCCAACTATCGATGCAGGGATATGTACATATTCACTACCCTACTTCTCCTGGCATAGCTGGCAATACCTCATATTGTCACATCTCTCCCCCCTTTGAAGACTCAAGTTAGTTTTTCAAGTGACCCTTGAAAAACATTGCCTGGGAGAAATGAGCCTGTCTGGGAACACATTAACCCATACCCTGTCTTGAGAGCCCATCTGCATTGGCATTGCTGACCCCACTATGGTGCTGCACTGTCATATATGCCTGCAACCCTAGGCTCCACCTTAACAACTTGGCATTTTGCTGGCTGGCTCAGTGTAGCCATGTTAAGGGATTGTGGCTTGTAACTACAGTGAGTTGCCTTCCATACAGATAGGGTTGAAGTTTCTGCAGTGCCCATACTATGGCTAAACATTCTTTTTCTACAGCTGCATAACATTCCTCCCTAGATTGGAGTCTATGGCTGAAATATACCACTGGGTGCTCTTCTCCCTCTGAAGAAACCTGGCTGAGTACATGAAGTATTGACATGCACAACAAATTCTTTGTTGTAATCTGGACTGGCTACCACAGGGGGTCCTCCAAAAGCTCCTTTAAGCTTTTGGAATACCTGCTGGCAGGCTGTGATCCACATGACCTTATCTGGCCATTTTTTCCTTGTCAGGTCTGTGAGGGGAGCAGCTATTGTACTATAATTGGGAACAAATTTTCTACAGTACTCTGGTGTCCCCACAAATGCCCTCACCTATGTTTTGGTAACAGGGGCAGGCCACACCTGAATGGCTTCCACTTTGGCAGGTTTTGGCTTGATCTTACCACTCCTCACTCTATGTCCCAGGTATGAGACATCTGCCATACCTACCTGAAATTTACTGGGCTTAATGGTAAACCCTGCCCTTTGCAGTCTGCCCAGGAACTCCTTGACATGCTGAAGGTGCTCATGCCAGGAATGATTGTAAATGGCAGTATCATCCAGGAATGCAAGGGCATAATCTCCTGCTCCTTCTAGCCAGATATGATCTGCCAGCCTCTGGAATGTTGCTGTGGCATTTTTCATCTCAAGGGGAATGTTGTAAACTTGTATAATCCAAAAGGAGTCACAAAGGCTGACCTCATTCTAATGATGGGAGTCAAGGGCACCTGCCAGCAGCCCTTGGTCAGATCAATAGTGGTTCATAGGTTCATAGGTTGGTACTAGGCTATCAGCCCTAGGGCCTATACAAGCCTAGCCATAACAATTCTTTGGCTATTTCTTCCCACACTATTTACTTCCCTGTCTAGCAGGGCAACTGACGTGATCCCCGGGGTGAATTTCCTTTCTCCCATCCAATCGTCAAGGTTCCTTTTGAAGAGGACCAAAGAGGCACTCTGCTTGACATGTATGGGCAAGCTATTCCAGAGTCTGGGGAGTCTCTGGGTCAGGAACCTATCCCTCCAGCATGTTTTGTTTATTGTGATGACAAGGTTTAGATCCCTGGAGCGTGTGGCTCTGAGGGATTGGGATTTCTTTAAGTGTAGCATGTCCAACAGCTCTGGGTTTGACATGACCTTGTATGTTAAGCAAAGATCACCTCTGAGTAGACGATATGCGACAGAGTATAGCTGGAGTTTTTTAAGGCGGTCAGCGTAGGGCATCTGCTTTAGGCCTGTGATTCTTTTAGTGAGGTATTTCTGTGGCCTTTCCACTTGTTGCAGATGTCTTGAGAGGTACATACCAAACAGGGCATTGTATTCTATAATGGGTCTAATGAGGGATGAGTACAGTGGGACAATGACCTCCTTTTTTCTGGATGAAAAACCCTTAGTGATGAGGTGTGCCACATAGAAGGATTTCCTGACTGTTGTGGCAATGTGGTTATCGAAGGTGAGACCACTGTCCACCTGTGTCCCTAAGTCTCTTATCAAACTTTCAGTGTTTAGTGTACTGCCACCTATATGGTAATTCACAGATACATGTTTTTTTCCCAAAGCGGATAACTATACATTTCTTGGCATTGAGCTTGAGCCCATGGCTCTGGCACCAAGCATCTGTTTCTGTAAGGCCCTTTTGTAGAGTATCCACATCATTTGGGGATTCAATAATGGCTCCCAGTTTGCAGTCATCTGCAAACTTTGTTATCCAGAGTCCCTTAGTGTTGGCCTGTACTTCAGAGAAGTAGATGCCAAACAAGAGCGATCCCAGGACTGAACCCTGAGGTACTCCACTTGTCACTTGTCTGGAGCTGGATTTGGAGTCGGCTACTTTTACAGTGTGGGTTCTATCAGTAAGCCAGTTAGCAACCCATTGGGTGACGTAGGGATTAATGCCCAGCTTAGTTAGTTCATCTATGATTCCAGAGTGGGGGATGGTGTCAAAGGCCTTGGCAAGGTCTAGACAAATAGCCCCACCCAGCTGCTCTAAGGCTTCATTTGTCCTAGCCATGGGGTAAGCATCTGACTCTGTGTGACTATTTAGTTTCCTGTAGTCCACACAGAACCTGCTGCTGCCATCTTTCTCTGAAACCAGCACCACTGGGGAGGCCCAGGGGCTGTTGGACTCCTGGATTACCCCCAGTTGCAACATTTCCTATATCTCCTCCCGCAGAGTCTGTCTGACTCACTCAGGCACCCTATAAGGGGCCTGCTTGATAGTCCTTATCCACATAGTGCTGCAACAGGTGGGTGCACCTAGATTTCCCAGTGAACATGGCCCCAAACTCCTGTAAAACTGATCAGATTTCTCAAAACAGGATAGGGGGTAGCCACTGGCACATTGCTATCCTTTCCACTGAGGTGTCAGTCCAAGCCTCACTGAGGAGATCAGTCACCAGATCCTCCTGCCATCCACTGCAAATACTCAGCACCAGGGCCTCCTTATCATGGTAAGGTTTCATTATGTTAATATGGTACAATTTTTGCCCCTGCCTCCTGCCTAGCAGTTCTACCATGTAGTTAACAACACTGACCTTCATTACCATTTTGGAAGGGTCCCTCCCAAGCTGCCTGCAGCTTATTGTGTCTGACAGGAATAAGAACCATAACCTGCTGTCCCACAGCATACTCCCAGACTTGAGCATTCCTGTCATACCAGACCTTTTTCTGCTGTTGGCCTCCTGTCAGGTTCTCCTGAGCCAAGCCCATCAGCTCCCTAAGCCTTGACGTAAGGTTCAGGACTTATGCCACAACAGTCTCCTTGTGGGATTCACACTCACCCTCCCAGTCATCACAAATCAAATGTAAAGGCCCCCTCACCCTATGCCCATACAGTAGTTCAAAGGGTGAAAAACCTGTGGATTGCTGGGGTATCTCTCTGTATGCAAAGAGCAGATGGGGCAAATATTTGTCCCACTCTCTCTTAAACAGTTGGTACATTTTTAACACAAGCAGCTTTACAAATACATTTTTCTATACAAATCAGTTTGGTATACAAATGAAATATAATTCTTTACAGAATTCCAGCTAGTTGTGCTGACATATGTTATATATCCACTGCCCTACTTCTCCTGGTGTATCTGACAATGTCTCACATTATCACACCTTGTGCATTACAGACCACCTGGCAGTTGACATTTAGCTTTTTCAATTTATGTAAATTCTTCACTGTTCACCAGGTGGGGCTTTTATTACAATGTGCATGCAGTCTATGGCCTAAGCACTATTGGGAAATGTGCTGTGGCATAGAAATTTTGCATGGTGTTAGCTCTGTCCTCTGGGATATGTGGAAACCAGATATGCTCTACTACATGTTGCAGTATTGCATTGAGAAATTGGTGGAATACTCTTGAGGCTGAGGCATGTGACACCCTCACTTTGCCCACTATGTGTGTCTGTGAAAAGTACCTGTAGCTAGTATACGTAATGCTACACATACCTTTGTTTTCTCTGGGATGGGCTTTCTATGATTCACACAGGGCCTCAGGTGAGGGTAACAGATGTTGGCTATTTGCTTTATGGTATTCCTGTCCACTCTATAGCGGTTTGTTATTTCCATGATATGTCAAATGCAGTCTAAACAGTCTGCGCTTTCTAGGCCGAAGTCGGGCAGCAGCAACAGCAGCACCACCACCACCACCACCTTGTATTACAGCCTGTTGCACATACAGATTCATGAGAGCAGCAGCAATCAATAACATTTTTAGTGTTTTCTTGGCTGTATTCCAACAAACCTTGGAATTCAGGGCTAAAGGGAGTGAAGCATGCAGCTGCTTGTTTTATACATTCTTGAACCACTCTACCATGATAATTTGCTTCATTAGCATATAATTGGCTCTTTATTCCCTCATTAGCATATTTAGCTGCTTACCCTTATTTTGTAGCTGACCATTCTATATAGAACTGTTTGCTGAATTGTGAACAACTCGCTTCTGACTGGTAGTCACACATATGAGCTTAGTGCAATGAGCAAGCAACCCATGAATCCAGGCAATAGGCTCTAACGATAACACTTGTGTGCTTTTAATGTATTTTGTGCTATTCTTAAATGGTTGGTTGATTTTTTTCCAATTTCATAATTATTTTGTAATCAAACATCTTTGTACAATACTAAAAAGATAAATTCTCACTTTTAAGTCTTCTATTATAAAACATCTGTTATAAAAAAACCTTTAATGTATTTGCAAGAAAAAATACATGGAATACAATTCTGTGTATAAAAATGAAAAATGAAATTTTATATATATATATATATATATATATATATATATATATATATATATATATATATATATATATATATATATACATGCATATATCTGTGGAAGAAATTATACAAACAACTGTAATACATTTGTTTAATAAGGAAACAATCAGATTATTTTAAAGGCCTCAACTTATATTGATGTATTAATTGAAAATAATTGACTTGCAGGCAACTATGGGTACTAACATACTTTGATGATGTTGTGATATAGGGAAATATTGCCAGCCCAGCTATCTGGAATTTTGTAAATAATTCTATGTCATTTGAGAGTTTGTAGGTTATCTATTTCCTTATTTAGTAATTCCATAATGATCCTTTCCATGACCTTATAAATGAGTCTGGTTAGACTTATGGGTCTATACTTTCCTCGGTCCATTGATGGCCCACCTTTGTGCAAGGGGATAACAGTTGCTATCCTGCATTCATCCAGCAAACAGCCTGTTTGAAGGCTGACAATGAATAGCCTCTGTAGTGTGTCTGACAGGTCCTGCTTCAGGCTAGTCAGTAAGCAGCCTAGTATGTTATCTAACCACAAAGAACCAACTGTCCTTGACCTTGGATAGTGCCCTGAGGACGTGTTCATGGGAAATTTGAGGGGAATGTAGATGTGGGCATATGTTCTGTGAAAGTAGGAGGAGAGAAGAGGGTACAGTTAGAGCTAAATTTATTTGCCAGAAGATTGTCTATATAGGTCTGAATAGATGATATAATTTGCTATTAGCTCTTTACAGTTCTGGGCATTGTTTCTGAAGTTTCTACATTTTCTAAAATAGTTAAAGAAGGCTTTGTAATTGTCCTATGCCTGGGTGGCAGTTTTTACCTCATATCTGAGTTTAGTTTATTTGATCAGGGTCCAGAGTACACATGTGCATAAAACTTAGCAGTAAAATAGTCCACATAAGCAGTGGGGTCATTGAGTTGAAAGGGGATATTGAATTTAGCCAGGTCTTTACTCATATGCAGTAAATTAGACTCAGCATAATCTGTGAATACCTATGTATTGCATGATGCTTCTGGCTTCAGTCTTAAGGAGAATGTGACTGATTTGTAGTCCAATTTGACCAGGGAGGGAGTTACAATTGGTAGGGAGCAGGGCTGACCTACACTACAGAGAACCAAGCCCAAGGATTTTATTGTACCGGGTTGGGATGCATACTAAGTAGTCCAGATAGTTTCTGTTGATGAGGTCCAGAAATCTCTGGGCATATATGCTAGTGGATTTCTAATTCCCTTCACTCTTTTGTATATCTGCTCCATCCTATAGCTTTCATGGTGAAGACCTCTGCATAGGAGTCCATGTTATCTGTGTTTGAGGGAGCTTTGAAATTTCTTATACCTACTAAGTGATGGTATAAGAAGTTTCAAAGCCCCTTCGAACACTAACATGGACTCCGATGTAGAGGTGCACACCAGTGCCCTGTATAACCACTTAAAACTAGGTCTTGCCAAAAAAACAAGCCACCCTAGTTAGACCCCTAGTATAAATAGACTATACAAAAAGAGAAAGAAACTAATATTCAAGAACAAGAGGGAACTGACTTAAAAGAGGAAGAAATCCCTCTCTCACTTAAAAACAAATTAGAGATCTTGTCAAGTCACCCAAAGATAATTATGAAGCAAAAATAGCTTTCCTAGCTAAGGGTAATCACAAGGCATTCTTTAACTACATCTGAAATCTAACAGGGAATAGCCAGCTATGCGCTGAACTGGTTGTGGATGGCATCACCTATACTCAACCAGACGTAATAGCCAACTTGCTAGCTGACAGATTTGGAGCAAGCATCACCCCTCGTCCCCTCCCGTCATCCCCTAAAATATACCTGCCAACATTCCTCAGCCTATTATATCAAGTGAGCAGGTCATCTTGCCACTCTCCTAGGCCAAAAACATGGCATCAATGGGTCCAGATAACACCCCAGATTGCCTTTTAAACAACTTAAAACATGACCGACCTAGCAGACCCACTTGAGTCCCTGTCTAACTACAGCCTGCAAACCAACTATGTTCTAGTGGAAAGGAGGAAAGCGACAGTAATCCCTCTGCATAAAGGGGGACCATCAATCAACCCAGGAAAATATAGTCCCATAAGCTTGATTAGTCTCATCTGCAAGCCATGGAAAGAGTCCTGATGGACCTTATTATGGAAACATTCCTACAATGGGGCCAGGCCAGGCCTAGGGGGAGGATAGCCCCTCTGTTGGAGAAGGAAGTAACAGTCCACAAAAATCACAAAAACTTACTGGTGAAAGAAGAGCCATAAAGACAACAGAGTGGACTATTGAGGATAATAAAGAAGTTATGAGTTGTTACTATTATGTAAAAAGCCCAGAATTTCCAGACACAATATATACAAAACAATTAAGAGAGAAATTAGAGGAAAGAAAAATACTTCCGCAGGACAAACTGTCAGAAGCTTCAAATAAAAAACTGCATTCATTAATACAACGAATTTTTGAAAAACATTACATAGATCAAGAAACTTTGATCTGTTTGGAAAATGACGCATCTGAGGAAGTGTGGAAATACAAATAACAAACCGTAGAGATATTTAAAAAAATATAAAAAAGAAATCTGGACATGGGAAAGAAAGAGAGATTTGATATGGTGCAATATTTATGCAAAGGAGAAAACCAAGTAAACTAATATAGAGAAGGCAGCCCTAAAGATATTTGAAGAGAAATACAGGCAAAGGCATCCAGATATGGAAAATTTCACAATAAAAGAAATTAAAATCACAAAGATGGAATATGGAAAAGAAGATTACTAAAGCAGAAGTTAAAGAGACAGAAGTTGAAGTTATGGAGTGCCTGCGAAGTGAAGGATTTAATGTAGAATGTCTAACACAGACTACATTACAGCATGATGGAGTGAGTCCCCAGAATAAGGAAATGCAAGATCAGGAGACATCTTGATAAAAAATATGGACACAGGAAAGGAAAAGAGATTTAATATAGTGTAATATTTATGCAAAGGAAAAAGCAAAATTAACCAATACAAAAAGAGCAGCACCAAAGATATTTAAAGAGAAATACAGGCAGAGGTATCTGGATATGGAAAACTTTACAATACAAAAAATAAGACTAAGAGGAAAAGTAGAAAAGGAGATTAATAATGGAGAAGTCAACGAAATAGAAATTGAGGGTATGGAGCACCTGCAAAGTGAAGGATTCAGTGTAGAAAATGTGATACAGAAAGCACCACAACAGGATAAATCAATGGATATCCAAATTAAGGGGAAACCACTGGAACAGGAAGCAATTGGTTAGGTGCCATATCAAGATATTTTGGAGCCTTCCACAGGAAACAAGTATAAATGTTCACTTGAAGCTTGACAGCAAGGAAAGGAACAGGAAACTGTGGAAACTCTGATGTAGTCAATGTTGAGGACTGATAGGCGAGTGAGTTCCCATATGACAGAGCAACAGATGACACGGGATGAAATTAAAGAGAAGTTGCCACAGGAAGATGCTATAGAACTTTCTATAGAATGCCCGCAGGAAATGGAAAACAAGGGATGTGCCCTCAGTTTGGAAGAAAATGAGCTAAGAGAAGAGTTGCTAGATTTAATAGACATGGATAGATATATATTAAGATCAATGGGAGAAATGGACTGCAGAAGGTCAATAAAACCCAAAAAGTAAAAAGTCTGATAAAACAAATGAATGTAGTAATTAGGACTGTCCATAGAGATGCATGTGATATAACAGAAGTAAAGAAGATATATTACTGTGCTGCTAAATTAATAACTGATAAAGTTCTACCACAAGAACACAGCGTAGTGAGGGGAAAGGAAGGAAAGAAATTGAATACCATCATGGCAGCACTGAATTGAGAAAACTATGAAGTAATTAAGACAAGAAGTGTCACTGTTAGAATAATATAGAAGAGGGAATAGATCAACAAAAATACTAAGAAAGATAGATGTGATAAAAGCAATGCACAGTATTAGAACAGACCAGGATCTAGCTTGCACTATCGCAAATAAACAAAAAATTTCAGCACAGGCAGAAAAACTTAGAAGATATACAGATAAATATAAGGGAAAAGTACAAAATAAGCAATTTATTGATGACCCAAAAAAGTTTTATAGAGAATTGGGAAATAAGATAAAAGGAATTGAAAGACCACCAACAAAAAAGAGGAAGTAGTTACATTTTGGAGAAGTACCTATGAATATCCTGTGGAACATAACAAAGATGCTAAATGGATAGAAGAAGTAAAAGAAAGAATAAGAAGTTTAAATGTACAAGATATGAAATGGGATGAAATAGCCAGAGATATTGAAGCAAAGTTAAGAAAAGCCTCTAACTGGAAAACCCCAGGCCCAGATGCAGTACCAAACCTTTGGTTAAAAGTATTAACATCTTTGCATGAGGATTTAGCCATGAGTAAGAACTATTTCTATGCACACCCTGAACAGACACCACACTGGCTAACAACAGGAAAAACAATGCTCTTACTTAAGAGTGAACCTGCAAGCTACCCTAAAAATTATAGACCAATGACTTGCCTTCTGACAACATATAAACTATACATGGGAATTGACGCTGACAGAGTTTATAGTCATTTAGAAGAAAACTCAACTATGGAAGTAGAACAAAAAGGCAATAAGAGAAAGTCATATGGAACAAAGGATCATTTGTTGTTAAATAAAGTTATAGTGGAGAACTGTAAAAAGGGTAAGAATCTAAGTATGACATGGATTGACTACAAAAAAGCATTTGATAGTATCCCACATTCATGGATAAAAGAATGCTTAAAAATATATAAGATACACCCTACACTGATTGACTACATTACAGTAACCATGAAACAATGGCAGACCACTTTGCAATTAAGCCATTATAAAGGACAGATTATTATCCCAGGGATAACAATTCAAAGGGGGATATTCCAGGGTGACTCTCTGTCACTGTTGCTATTCTGCCTTATTATTAACCCATTAAGCTGTTTACTTAACAGCTTAGGCCATGGCTACAATTTGACTCCTAGAAAACAACGAAGTCTAATGACTTCTCATCTTCTCTTTGTCGATGATTTAAAACTGTATAGCTTAGCAGATGAGGGACTGAAAGTACAGCTGCAGGTTGTCAAAACTTTTTCAGATGATATTAGAATGTCATTTGGCCTTGATAAATGCACAGAAGCGACCTTTAAAGCAGGAAAGCTGCAGCACCAGGAAAACATCAGTTTGGGACAAGAATGTGATATAAAAGAACTTGAACAAGAAGGAGTGTATACATACTTGGGAACTGATGAAGGATCAGCAATAAAACATGAACAAATGTGAATAAAACTCAGTAAGGAATACTTTAGAAGTCTTAAATTAATCCTAAGAACAGCATTGACATCTAGGAACAAGATCCAAGCTATAAACCAATTTGCTCTTCCTATCCTGACTTACAGCTTTGGAGTGATTGACTGGCTCCAAAAAGTGTTGGATACATTAGATATTAAAACAAGAAGGATGCTTCATGCTCACCAAATGATTTATAAAAATCAGTGTATACCAAGATTATATATTCCCTGTTCTGAAGGAGGGATGAGCCTCCTTGAAATTGATCACATGTATAGATCTGCAATCATGGGACTCCACATATATCTACTGACCTCACAAGATCCAAATGTAGTGAATGTTTTCAAACATGAGGAGAATAAATCTAAGATGACTTCTCCTCTTAATTTAGTAGAAGCATGTCAACATCAAGCAGGAATGGAAATCAAACCCGAAGGAGATAAAAAACAGGCAGCAACTGAATGCGCCAAAAAACAAAAGAAAGAATATAAGGTGAAGGACCAGATGAGAAGGCAAGAAATGTGGAAAAAGCATAAATATAGTTGCAAGTATAGAAAACTTGTGGAAGAACCTCATGTTGATCAGGAACAAATGCAGGAATGGTAAAGGAACGGCAAATTCAAACCAAGAAACCACTGAGTACCCCAGCAATGTTAATATTGGCAGCCCAAGATCGTGGGCTACGTACACACTGGTTTACAAAGACCACTGAACATGTGGGAGAAACAGACAAATGTACATTTTGTAAAACCGAACTGGAAACAGTCATACACCTTGCTGCTGGTTGCGACACACTAATGGCAGAAGGACTGTATACTGAAAGGCATAATAATGTGGTGAGACTGTTGCACTGGGGATTACACAAACATTATGGTATCGAAGTGGCTGAAAAACACTGGAAATATGAACCATAAAGCGCCATAGAAAATGATGAAGTTTATATCACAAGAGATCACCCATTACCAACAGTTCAAAAGATAGATGCTAGAAAACCAGATATAGTGGTCCAAGAAAAGAAGACAAAAGTATCATTGATCATTGAAATCACCGTACCCAGTGACTACAGTGTCTTCCATATAGAGAGACACAAAGTCATAAAATACCAGGATCTGTAGGCAGAAACAAGAGCAATGTGGAAAAAAAGATACCCAAACAGTTCCAATAGTAGTAGGAGCAATGGGTCTTATAATAAAGGATCTACAATCGTATTTAGATATGTTACCACTCCATGTAATCCTGTACGAATTGCATAAGGACTCATTACTGGGCACATTGCGGGTGCTGCGGAGTGCAGCTTTGGCTGACATTAAAGACTGAAACAATACTAATTTCATGAACTTTAATCGTACTTTGACTTAGGAATGGGGTCTATTCCCATCATGGTATTAAAAACCAAAAAGATTTGGAGAAATTAGAAAAAAGGCAGAGACCTTATTAACAAGGACATAAGTAATTTCCAAACTCTAGACTCAACCCAGTTTGGATTTGTTCAAGGTTGACTTCTTTGAGAAAGTCACCAAGGCCCTGGATGAGAGAAAAACAGTGCATACCACCTACCTTGACCAAGCCAAGACATTTGACACAGTCCCCCACTCAGGTATTATAGAGAAGCTCTCCCATATGGGAATTAAGCCTTACATTATGAGATGGGTAGCTAACTGGCTCATCAACAGGACATATACTGTCAAAGTAGGTGACTTCACCTCTAGCAAAAGACCAGTCACCAGTGGCATACCACAGGGTTCTGCGCTGGGCCCCTTACTGCCCAGAATTTATTTCTCAGAAGTTCAAGCAAACTTGGATGGCCTGTGGCTGACTAAGTTTGCTGATGATTGCAAATTGGGAGCAATCACTGAGTACCCCAGCAATGTTAATATTCTGCAGACAGGGTTAACACAGACAAATGACTGATGCTAAAGTCAAGGATTAAAGCTAAATGCAAACAAATACATTATTATTCTCTTTGAGAAAGCTGACATCCTTGCTAATTACGACAGCACCCCCCCTAGACCCAGTGGTACGTGATCTAGGTACTCAGGTTGATGACAATCTGAACTTTGACCACCACATACTACTATGTGGCACATCTTATAAGGAAAGGCATCACATTTAGATCTAAGGATGTTATAATTCTGTTATACTTGGCCCTCATCAGACCAATAATTGAGTACAGTTTTCCCTTTTGCATGTACCTCACCAGACATCTGCATCAATTGGTGAGACTACAGAGGTTTCTCACCAAGAAATTACAGGGTACACAAAACAAGTCTTACATGGAAAGACTGAAAGCCTTGTCACTTTATTGTGTCTCCTACAGTTTGTTAAGGGGTAACCTGTGCCTCAGGAATCTTAACCTAGCCTCTGACATGAACAGGTTATGCTGGACAGATAGATACATCTTCCAGAGATTGCCACTTCCCTGGAACAAGCTTTCAATTCATGTGAAACAGAGTCCATCCCTGACCACCTTCAAATGCAACCTAGATCAATGGATGGGTGACCGCAAATTCACTCCTGGGGTGGCACTCATGTCCCACCTGCACAGCAGAAGTTGGTACTAACTACCATAGAACCTTACCTCTGTGAACTGCACTCACCTAACCACTGACAATTGGGGCAAATCAAGATAAATATGGCTAGGCTTATAAAGGTTCTAGGGCCATTAGCCCAGTAATCTTCTATGAACCTATGAACATATGATAGATTTAAAGAATGTCTGTTATCACATTCCCAGTGACAAGCAGTTCAGGTATTTGCTAAGACTGGCTGTGTCTGGCTTACCTAATCAGTTCTCTGTCTTACATTTTGGATTTCTCTGCACAAAGGGTATTTGCAAAGTGCCTAGTTCCAGTTATTGCGTATTGCTGACTCCTTGGCATTCACATCGTTTCATATTGGACAGTAGTTTTATCTTGGCAAACTCTTTTTCCAGCTATCAAGAGTCTTTGGCAACTGTTCAGAATCTTCCTACTCAGTCTTCGTTTTCAAATCAACTTCAGAAGTCTTCTTTCATACTTTCACTAAGTTGTATCCTTAGATGTTTGTTAGATTCTGCCACTGGAAGAATAGAAGGAACCTTTCTTCCTCCAGACTAAGTACAAACGGTTCTGGAGTTATACCTGAGTTTCAAACCCATGTATCTCTCAGGAATTTATCAGACCATTGGGTTACATTGTCCTTTTTTTATTTTTGTTTGAATAGATGGGTAGAATTTTCATGTTATCTTCATTGAAGGTTAGACGTGACATTTTTTGAAAGATATCTACGGAATGGTATAAAGATGTTATAGAGGAATCATTTCATTTTGAGGTAATAAGAACATCATCAGCAAAAAGCTGTATTTTGGAAGATGTTTCAATGTTAATATCCAAACCCTCTATGTTTTCATTTTTCCATATTTCATTTGCCCATAGTTCCATTATCAAGATAAATAGCAAAGGTGAAAGTGGGCATCCTTGTTTAGTTCCTTTTACAATAGGAATATTAGATGATACGGATGTACCAATTTTAATGTATGCAAGTGCCACTTTATGTAAGCTTTCTATTAAATTTATAAAATGTTTTGCAAAATTTAGACATTCTAGTAAAGTAAATAAATAATCCAAGTTTACAGAATTAAAAGCCGAGCTTATGTCTAAGCTTATTAATGTCATATCTTTTTTCTTTCTTTGAGAGTAGTCAATTAATGCTAGAGTTCTTTTTAATATTGTCAAATGTATTTCAATTAACTATAAAACCTGTTTGGTCTTCTTCTATTAAATGTGGTAAGAAATTTGTTAGTCTTTCAGTATATATATATATATATATATATTCATAAAGATTTTATAATCTGCATTCAACAAAAAGAAAGGCCTATAGGAATTAGAATATTTTGGAGCTTTATTGAGTTTCTGAATAGGAATAATAAATGTATATTTCCAAGATGGGGGAATTATTGATTAATTCTGGGCTTTTGTATATACATTGTGAAGTAGAGTAATATCACTTTTGGGCATAATTTTATATAGTTCTGGTATGATTCCATCATTACCCAGTGCCTCATTTTGTTTAAGTTTACTAATCTGAGATTGGATTTCTGAATATGTTATTTTTTTATCTATAATTTGTGTTTCTTGTTTATTAAGTTTAGTATTAATATTGTTATTAATATATTCTTTTATTTTATCTTTAGGTTCAGTTTTAATTGTATTCTGATTAATAATTTTACTAAAGTAGCCTTTGAATTCATCTATTATAGCATGTAGATTGAATACTTTCTTTTTTTTCTTATCGGAATATAACTCTTTGATATGATTATGTTTATTTAATCTTTTTGTCTTGTTTTTTAAGATTACTTAGATGTTTAGGTTTCAATGAGTAGGCCAGGAATTTATATTTCTCTAAGCATATCTTTGTTTTATGATGTAAAATTTTACTATATTCATTTTTCAGCCAGTTTATTTCATCCCTAATACTTTTTTTTTTGTAAGATTGTCCATATTGAGAATTTGCAACTGATCTAGTTTATCTTGTATTTCTTTTAATTCTTTATACCATGTTTTCCTTTTATTGGAATAGCATCTGTTAATTTGCCCATATAAATATGCTTTTAAAGAATCCCATGTATATATATCTCTAGAATGTTGGGAGAAATGCTTGTGGTTATGAAGTTTTGTATTTCTTGATTTAAAAACTCTTTAAATTATTTTAATTGTGTTATGTAAGCTGGAATTCTTCTGACTTGGACATTAAAACTTGTATTAATACAAAATTCAAAGACAACTGAATTATGGTCAGATAACAGGCACGATATAATCTTAGATTTTGTTAAGTCATTAATTATTTGGCTAGAAAGCAATATTCTATCTATCCTGGAGTAAGAGGTGTGTCTATTAGAAAAAATGTATATTGTAATGATTGAGGGTCTGTATGTTCATAAATGTCTTTTAATTGATATGCATCCATAAAATTGATTAATTATTTGGCCTGAGAAGTCATCTTCCTTTTCATTAAGGTACTCAATTCCTTTTCTTTTAAAATACAGTTAAAATCCCCTGCAATAATGATATTTCCCTTTGATTGAATAAGTACTTGTTTTAAGTGCTGCTTAATCATATTAGTAGCTATGCCGGGTATCCAATATATATTAATCAAAGTGAAAATGTTTTTATTTATTTCAACTACAACCAGACAGCACACCCCCTTATCATCTTGATATGTCTTAATTATTCTAGGTGAAGGTACAGATTTATTCCAAAGGATTGCTACTCCTCTTTTTTTCTTGAATGCTCTGAACTAAGACTGTATATCTATTACTATTTAGTGTGTTTATATTTTCCTTCAATAAGTGTGTTTCTTGCAAGAATATCAGATTGGATTTATGAATAAACGTCCTCTTTTAGTAGGGTTATTTAGGCCATTAATATTAATTGAGATACCTTTTAATGTAATCATTATAGAATTCTAAGAGGTTTTGTTATATATGTATCATATCAATTCCGTATGCATTTTTAGAGTTCTCCTCCTTGTGTATGATATATTGGGTTTATATTCCATGTCTAATAATTTATTGTGGGTATAGTATTTTCTAATGCTCTTATAAGTTGTAACCTTGTATGTTTTGAATATGATGGATGTCAACAATGAATGTTCGATGGAATAAAAAACACATAACTTATTTTTAATACTTAAAGCTATATCCAGCCTGGAGTTATAAACTCCTAACCTAAGTAGCCCTGCTACCTAGATTTGTCCCCTGACTGTAGCAACAGAAGTCAACAACCACTAAATCAATATTAAAAGTATTTAAATTTAAACTAATAATATAGAATAATACTTCTTTGAGAGAGATACCTACATGTAATATACCTCATCTAATGAGTTCAATTGAAAACAATAGAAGAAATTTCTACTAGAAATCAGATCATATTATACTACCAAGAAACAACAAAAAAGAAGAAAAAAAGCACATATATTACATCCCAAAGATTAGAATCACCTTTAGTCTATACTAAAATTCCATTAAACTAACTGTAGAAAACATGTATTAGAAATATATTCGACTTTTAGTAAAGTGTGTAATCTTGGTTACTGTGTACTTACAGTAATGAGGTAAACTAAATTTTAGAGTATGTAAATAGCAACACTGAAATATTATTAAAAGTATTTCTTATGAGATTGTGCATTTAATTTATGTTTATTCACTATTGCTATAACATAACAAAAGGCTTGTGAATTAATAAGAGGGTGAGAGAAGTGAGGGAGGAAGTAACAAAAAATAAAAAGAACATTTGAGCTTTTAAATAACTATATACACTGAATGAAACAATTCCACAATCATAAAATATTAGTTTCTTGATAAGCAATTAATATTGTTTTCAGGGTCATTAATATGCTATAAAGCACAAATGATAAATATACACTTCCCCTACTATCCCCCCATGCATATGCATACATGTATAAAACAATTTCTATAATAAAGGTCCAAAAAAACCCATTATTAGAATATCAACTATTATATCATGGGGTCCACTAAATGTGTATGTTAAATGTGTTCAGTAAATGTGTGCTGCTTATGACTGTACAATTAGTGACTGATGCACATAATACATTTATACTGCACATATTTAAATTGTGCATGTTTGAATTGTGCTTAACTTGCAGCTTTTAAGTAAATATTTGCACTTTTAATAAAATCAGAAGTTAAAAGATGGTGTTTCACATTTAAAAATCATTATAAGGGATCTGGTTCCATTTAGAACATAATGCAAGCATATAGAATACTGTTCTAAGTGATTTCCTGGTTTCACATTGCACAGAGGTGACATTTGACTCCAAAGGTCTTTGTATAACTACAGTTTGGTTCCCACTCTGTGGAGTGAAGATGTGATGGATGTATTAGCTCGCGAATGATCTGCATGAGCCATTAGAGACACAAAAAGCTTCATTTTAAAGGATTCCAGCAGGAAAATGTGAGTTAAGTGGCTTCTTCATATGTTTTCTTTTACAGAGTTCATCCTGTTTGTTCAAGAGATGCCAGAAAGCATAAGCCAAAAAGCATGGCATGTAATATCACCACATAACTCATCACAGACACAAACAATGGAGAATAAACAAGCCTAAGTGCATTTTAAAGTTTCTTTTAGATCTTTAGAAAAAAAAAGCAAAAATCAAACTATACATTTGCTCTCCTCAGTATCGGAACCCACAAAGCACATTCTGATTTCCATATGCAGAACACCTGATTTAAATACAAAAATACCCCATAAGCCATTAAATGAGACATTGCATTTAAATACAAAAATACCCCATAAGCCATTAAACGAGACATTGCAGTACATTCAAATAAGCATCAGTTTACCCAAAATAAGGCTGCACATTAACACAGTGAATTGTGCCCCATTAAAGTTTCAAAATTATCTAATGAACTTTTTAATGTTAGTTATATTTAATTAATTAAACTATTAAACAGGAAACTTTGCACTGAATTGGCCCCTTCCCCATATTTTTTCCTTTTTTTCTTCTCTTTTTTCTTCTTTTTTCTTCCGTGCCATTTAACCTTGAAATAGTAAACAGATTATATAACTTATATCTAAGGCAATAGGATTTAGGCTTACCTTAAAAGGTAACATAGAATCAGAAGAGTCCTTTTAGGGTTTAGTATTGAACAATATGCAATTAGAACAGCATAACCAAGAAAAAAATGCCATTTGTTTTTGCGTCTTTTTTTGTTTGTCTGATGATTTCCATGAAGTGCCAGATGACATTCTTTTAAGAGAAGGACCAGCCCATTCCATGTCTTCTATTTTTTTTAGAATTTTATGAATCTGGTTTAAAACAGAGTCTAAATCTTCAAATATCATGGGTCCATCTGGAAGGAAAATCTTCAGTTTTGCTGAGAACAGAAGGTGAGTCTTCATTTGTGCTTTCTTTAGTCCTTTTATCAGAGGTTGAAAAATCTCCCTTTTAGCTATAACCATATATGAATAATCATTGTCAAAATGCATGGTTATTTCATTAACTTTTATTGGTGCCTTAGTCCAGTCTTTAAAACCAATTCTTTGTAAGAAGAGCATAAATATCTTACTATTACTGATCTTGGAGTTCTCTTATTTGTGTTTGATAAAGATAGGGACCGATGTGCTCTCTCAATACCAAATGATAGGGTTTCTGAAAGATCTAAAGTTTTTGGTAGCCAAGATGTCATAAAAGTTATCATATTGTTTCCCTCTATATTTTCAGGTAGTCCAAAGATTCTTACATTGTTATGACACAATCTGTTTTCTATGTCATCCAACTTATTTTGTAGTAAGGTGTTTTGTTTAAGAAGGAATTCTACATTGTTTTCATTTTCTTTTATTCTACAGTCCATGTCATTGAGGGCTTCTTCTATACCTGAGATTTGAGCTTTTTGTTGCTGTAAATCCTCATGAAGTCCATCTGTTTAGTAGTTTTCTCCTTAAAATTGTCAATTTTTGTGTCAATTTTGTCAGTTTTAGCAGAAAGGTTGCATAGATTGCTTAATAAGGCTTGAAGTTCTTTTTTGAGCATTGTCTCTTGACTGCTAGTCTTTGAGAAGCTCATGGTTCTATTTTCTGATGAGAAGAATGTTTCCAAGTAATTTTTTGACTGGAAAATCTGCCTTCTTTCAATTTTTTTTGGTATATAGACGAAGAAGAAGTTAGTCTTTAGCAGGTCTGATATAAAAAAATTCCTTTTTTGAAGTTTGAAGACAAAAATTCCATTGATTAGAAATTGTCTTAATGGAGTTGATAAAAACTGCTGCTACACAGCCTCATCTTGGCCACACCACCCAATATGCATTTTTGAACAATAAAAAGTATAAAAATTTAATGACTGGCATTACTGACTGTAATCAAGAGTGATTTACCAGAAAATCAAAAATGTTATGAGGGACAGGAAAATCATATGAATCAAAAATCAGGGACATTTTGCAAATTCAGTACAGTTGAGAAGCATGGATAGCATTCAAAAGGGAATGTCCATTCACAATATCATATTCCATGATTGAAATACTTTTATGAATGTTACTATACTATAAATGCCAATGAACACGTCTCAGCAGAAGACTTTAAGAAATTGTGTTTTAATGACTGAGATAATTAAAACTATATTTCCTTATATTCATAAGCTGAGTCTCCTTTATTTTCAGTCAGTTTAGTATGGTTTAACTATCAATAGCACTAACAAGCAAACGATTTAAAGAAACTGCAGCAATAGTCAACTTTCTTTCTTTAAAATATGGAACTCTATACTGCCTCTTATAAGATGGTGTAAATGGGCAAAAGGGGGCTTGAAGTGGATTTGCAAACAACTAGGGAGGGAGCTCACAGCATGGTTCATATGTTGCTTTATACTTGTTTTATCACATACCCAGTTCAACCATTAGACACTTTCAGGAGAAACAAGTTGCAAAAGTCCAAGGCCCCTTCTGAGTGAGCCAAGCAAACCCTCCTAAAAATACAGTCAACTCCAGTTAGCATCACCCCCCCAAAAAAAAAAGCACAGTCAACCCCAGTCAGCATGAAGCAATCAAACAATACAGAAAAGAGCAGGTTTGCAACATCATAAGTACCATATAAACCATAAAACCAATAAAGCAAAAAAATGAAAGAAACTATAACCGTATCAATCTTCTATCTTCAAATGTAGACTACTACACTATCTCACATGACTGAGAACAGAAGGCAAAATATGACACATTTACTAACTACTAGGATGGGAAGAAATTCAGATCACACCATGAATAAACTGTGGACTTTATACTCCAGTTTCTCTTTGCTTGCCAAAATAGTTACTTAGCTACAATGTAAAATGTTCCTTTTGCACGTTTTATAACCCTCTCTCTCTTTGCCAGAATAGTCACTTAGCTACAATGTAAAATTTTCCTTTTTACACTATGTATTTATTTATTTATTTATTTTCAGTTTGATTACCGGGGAGGTCCACTGGGCCAAGAAGTGTCCATTTTCAGTGGAGGCCCAGGGAGAAAAGCTCCAACAGCAATACAATACTATAAAGGTTACAAAATACACTAAAGGTTACATAATGTAGAGGTAAAATACAAGAATGAGATTCATACATTCAAGAAACTGAAAAAGTGTAATATACATCATAAGGCAGTGTAAAACATTTTTTTTGAATGGCTCTTCAGATGTTTACAATATTTACATATTTACATACTTGGAGTTAGTTAAAGTCTGCTAGTTCTGTTTTTGGAGGAATAGAAAAAAAACTTGAGAGTAAAGTGGGGCAGGAATATGGAGAGCTAGTGGGGAGATACATTTATAAGAGAAAAATGTTATTCAGCAGTTATAATATAATGTGTTTTACTACATACCAGCTCTTCAGACACTAGAGATTTGAGAATAGGTTGCAAAAGTCCAACCTTCCCCAAAGACATAAAAACAAGACAGTATCCTCATATTCTCTCTTAGCATCTCTAGTTATAAATTCTCAATAACAAATAACTTCATTATTTTTCCCCATCTTATTTATTATTACTCCATTCTACCCACTACATTGTTAATATTTTAATCTTTAACTCAGACGCATGTGCACATACACACACAATATCCACCCATCAATTACAGCCACTTGTCTAACTGTGCACCTTGGGTACTTGCTTGAGATCAAATGAATGAATAAACTCATAATAATAGCCCAGAAATATATCTAATCTAGCTAATGTTAGAACCATACACTGTACTTTCTCATCTTCCGTGTTAACCTCTTAACTCAAGAATTAGAAACAAGGACACAAAATCATGAACAGCTTTTAAATATTTCTCTTATATACTTAGAAAGTTGATAAAGTAGCAAGTTTTGCATTATCAACCATTTTCTGAAGGACACAAAATCTGGAAAAATTGCATGCCTGTCATTATTTAGTGACAGTAATCTACCATCTGTCATAAACCACAAATTTTACATGGAACCAATGGGTGAACGACACTAAAAAGAAGTGGATAAAACAAATAATAGCTGCAGGGAACTGTACGGTCTCCAAAGGGGTAGCAATAGTTGTTAAAAACTCATTTAGAGGCTCAATCATAGCCACTGGTGGAGATCCAAAAGGCAGATGGTGTTATTTAACATGTTCTATCCCACGCTTTAACAAATAAATACTTATATTAAATGTCTATGGGTCGTGCTTCAATAAAGGCAGATGGTGTTATCTAACATGTTCTATCCCACGCTTTAACAAAGAAATACGTATATTAAACGTCTGTGGGTCTTGCTTTCATCAATCCTCTTTCTATATGAAATATATTCACTTATCGAAAAATTCCACAACCACCTAATGATCCTTGGGGGTGACTGGAACAAGACCATTAGACCGGAACTGGACAGAACTTGCAAATCCAACAAACAACCTTGGGGTATTACTAACACTCTAAGTGATATAATGGACGATTTTAAGTTATTTGATCCTTTTGAACTTTTCAGAAATGACCCCTCTATTAGTAACTACACATTCTTCTCAGCGTACCACAAATCCTGGTCCAGGATAGACTTTTTTTTAATCTCAGCATTGTTTTCATCTTATGAAATAGTATATAGCAGTGACCCTAGAACTATATCTGTCCATGCCAAAATTAATCTTAACTTAAATATCTATAAACCTAATCATGAGAACCGTATCCCTACAAATTGGTCCCTTAATCCTAACCTCTTGAATAACAAGACCCTTCACCAAGGAATCCAAGAATTCCTTTCACAGACTACAAGTTCTTTTGAAAAGTCAAACATCCCCCTAGATATACAATGGGCAGCAGCTAAAGTCACCTTAAGAGGTATCCTTATCCAAAAGGCATCCCTAATTCAGAAACAGTCCAGATCGCGTAACTTGGCACTAGAAACAGAACTAAGAAGACTAGAATCAGAGTTGCAAACTAAGTTTTCTGTAGATATTGAAAAACATATGATCACCCTTCAAAAACAACTATACGAATTACACCTAAATCAATACTCTCTTATGGAATCCAGACTTATTCACAGATTCGCTGAATGGGTGCAAACTCCTTCTAAAATTCTAGCAAGGATAATAAATATTTAGCCCCCACCTACCACAATAAAACAAATTAACCATAGGGGTAAATCCTACTTCACAGAGAAAGAAATCATACATGCATTTCAAGAAGTGTATAAAGAAATATACGGACCCCAATTACTCAATTTAGAAAGCCTGGATGACCCTTTCCTAGATGAACTGCAATTTCCAGTAATAAGTGACACCCACAACAAACTGCTAAACACACCTATAACCATGAAAGAAATAATTTTAGCCATCAATAAACTGAAACCAGGCAAAGCCCCAGGCCCAGACGGCTATGTGTCAGACTTCTACAAGGCCTTTAAGCAAGTCCTAGCCCCCATTCTACTTAAGGTCTATAATCATATAATCCAATTTGGCATTTCCGACATATATTAATAACTCCAAGGCTATTCTTATACAGAAGGCAAATGACACTAACTAACCTCACTACAAATGACTATCACCCAATTGCTTTAATTAACCTTGACATAAAGATTCTATCATCTATCCGGGCTTATAGATTAAAAAATATATTACCACATATCATATCTCATGACCAATTAGGGTTCATGAACAATAGACATGTATGGGACAACACTCTATCCATTGAAGCCATAACCAATATGACAAAGTATGACAAATCTCCCAAATATGCAATTTCAGTTGATGCCCAAAAAGCCTTTGACAGGGCAAACTTATATTTTCTCTTCAAAATTATGAAACACTTCTCTATCCCTGATGAGTACATCAAAATGGTTGC
>NC_056731.1:808949475-809018242 GCF_019279795.1 Protopterus annectens | reverse complement strand
GTTTGGTAAGACTTTAGGGGCGTCCTTGTAGTCAAGGGCACAAGGTTTGATTTTTTTCTACCTCCATTTGCCTACTGTGTAATTTTGAGCAAGCTGCTTACCAAGGCAGTGCTCCTAGGTTGCATTTTTAATTGATTTAAAAGATAGAAAATAAAAACCGTAGGCCATACATGTCAGGCTAAATAGTCATGTGCAGTTTCTGGCCATAATAGCAGAGGCAGCTCATGCTGAAATGGGACTGTAAGCACAATAATGAACTACACCCATCCCATTACTTGTCTGTTTCTCAGTTACCGTAAAACACTGTTGAAACAAGTCAGTGTCCAAACTATTTTGTCTCTTGCCTTTATAATGATTACAGAGATCCAGATATAATATAAAACTTTTATTAAACATTTTACAGCCAAAACACTGACGTCCATTTGATAAACAAAACCAAACACACTTACACTGGAAGCAGAAAGCATGAGCAACAGTAAATTTCTCTTCCATTGAAACTCACCAGTATTGAAAATGCATCTGGCAAGGCATTAAACTATAACAGACATGTAGGGATTGGTAGTCAAATAGCATATAATGAAGCACTAATTTGGAGTTATCTGAAAAGTGCAGAAATTCATAAGAGAAACGAGTAAAAAATTTGCTAACAGCTTGAGACAGCCTACTGGACACAAGTGTCATTTTCAGGGGTAACCCAGGAGCACTGTCTGGTGAAATGGCTTGGTCAGACTCACACTAGATAAATGAAAGCTGAAGGATTCAAAAGCTGTATTACAGGAAGCAGCTCATTAACAACTCATAGCCTTAATTCATCTGCAGACAAAGCGTTGTAGCCCAACAGAGTGCATTTCACACCTTTTTGCCTGTAAAAACATGTTAAATTAAAATGCATTCATAGTTATTATTTTAACATTAAACTTAACAGACTCCATGCTGTGCAGTTTATGCATAGCCACATAAGCACACTGTCAGCAGTCAGTGCAATTAATCCAAAATCATACACAAAGGACATGGCTAATATGATGAAGTGCCTGTTTACTACAATCGATTCCTTCCTTTATACCATAAAGTACAGCTGTGTAAGTTGCACTTATCCATGTCAGTAGATGTTTGAATTCTTCACTGCTGCAGTAGCCTATGGGTTGCATCCTGCCAAGGATACAGCTCCTGGACAGTTTTCCAAAGCTCTAACTCCCTCTCACACAATCACTGGCTGCATAGATTCTAAGACTTTTTGGAGGATGCTCTATAAGCAGCCAGAATGACTAAAATTATTCAGATCTTACTTGCCCCTAAGAAATTAAAAAGGGAAAATCATCCTGAACTAAATAGCAACAATACCAACAACAACACCTATAAGAGCAACAACAAAAAAGCTAAACTAAACCTTCACTAAATAATACAATTAAGGGATGGTGGGTGGGTACGGCTACTGCATCACTGAACAATTTGAATATCTACTGTAATGGGTAAGAGCAACTTACACGACTGTACTGTGTTCATTATTCTCACTGCTGCAGTAGCCTATGAATAGACAACTATAGCTTACTCAACCTGGAAGGAGGAAGGATAAAGGTTCAGAAGCCCCTGAAGAATTATCCTAGCAAAGCCTGTTCTGGACCTGGAGAAGCAATCTAGCCTGCAGTGCTCTGTAAATGTATGGCTAGACGCCACATACTTCTCAACCTCTAAGTGAGAGAAATCTGGACAAAGCCTAAAATAATGAGGGGGGGACAAAGGCCCCAAAATAGGGACAGATTTTAAATATTGCTGTTATAAACTTAGAAAGTTACTAGAAAAACAGGATTTGTGTTAGCATGCATTTTTGATAGACATAAAGTCTGAATTTCCAATGTATGTCATTATTTAGTGACTTCAGTACTCAAATGATTAGTTAGAAAACCATACATTTTATGAAGAATGGACCAAAAATATGAGGCAACAATCTGACATTCTTTAAAAATCTGGGCAGCTGAGAGATATGCTACAGGACCAAGTAGCTGCCTCTAATATGCTTCTACAGTCCACATCGTTCCAGTATGCCATCGAAGAAGCTAAGGCCCTAGTAGAATGGGCCTTAACACTGCCTGGAATAGGTTTACCATGGTGGGATGAACAGAAGGCAATAGTTGAGAACAACCATCTAGAGAGTCTATTTAGAAACAGGTAAACCTTTCTTACTCCCAGAACAGAAAATAAATAGTTGCTCGGCTTTTCTGAAGTTCTTGGTTCTGTCAACATAGTACCTGAGTTGTCTGTGCACATCCAAGCTGTTATGGATCTTCTCTCCCTCATTCTTAGGATCTGGATAGAAGACTGGAAGGCTGATGGTTTGATTCTAACTGAACTCTGAGACTACCTTTAGGCATGTGTAATGGGGTTAGTCTGCAGAGTGACCCTATCCCTATGGAAAACCAGATATGGTTCCCCACCATTAAAGCTTGCAGCTTGAATACTGTTCTTGCAGATGTCAGAGCAACCAGAAGGACAGTTTTCCAAGTAATGAACCTCAAATCAGTCAAAGAGGTAGGCTCAAAAGTGACATAGTCAGTTTCTCCAGCACAAAACTGAGATCCCAAAAAGGAGTTTGTTTGTGAGGGGATCTCATGTGCAACAATCCTTTCAGAATCTGTTTAACCACAAACACAGAAGGAAAAAGGAGGATCCATGGGCAGACAAGCTGAAACGGACAGAATATGAACCTTGATAGAGGCATAAGAAAGGCCAGAAGATAGTAACTCACAGAAATATTTGCGCACCAAGGGAGAAAAATCCCTGATGGGTCCATGGTTATTGGCTAGATACAAATAAAAAGCTTTTCCATTTGATAATACATGACTTTCTAGTAGCAGGCTTTCTTGCTTCCTTTAGTGCCTGCTGCACATCCTTATAAAAGGTGCCTAAATGGTATCAAAATCATATCATCCAGTCAGTCAGTTGTAGTTTATTGATGCTGAAGTGTATCAAACTCCCCTTGTCCTGTGTGAGAAGATTCAGTTTGTGAGGAACGCCATGGTAATTGCCCTTGGCCAGTTCCATAAGATGAGAGAACCACTTTTGCCTAGGCAAAAAAGGAGTCAGCACAATGATTTTTGGTAAGCCTTTCTGAAACTTGAGAAGTACTTTGGCAATCATTGGGAAGAGTAGAAAAGCATATAGAAACATCCCTGAGCAGGGAATGATGTAGCACCTGTTCTCCATGCTTCATTGCAAGGTTTTCTAGAACAGAATTTGTCTAGTTGTCTATTTTGTAAGGAGGTGAACAGATCTACTTGATGTGTTCCCCACATCTGGATTAATTCCATAAATACCTCTGGATTGAGATTCCACCTGTGAGGGTCCATCCAGGATCTGCTGAGTTTGTCTGCAACTATGCATAGTTCTGATAGTACATAAGAAGCCTGAAGAGTTAAGGACTGCTGAAGAGCTAACTCCCAAGCTATTGTCACCAGCTGGCACAGGAGATGCGACCTGGTACCTCCTTGTTTGTTTAAGTATCACATCTTGATGTTATTGTCTATAATCACCTAAGGAGGACCTGGTTCCCAAAAATGATGTAGAACCTTTATGGCATGAATTAGTCAGCATTCTTTGACATTTATACGCTTTGACCTGAGTTGTCCCACAGTCCTTGTACTTTAACTCCCATAGAAACTGCACCCCAAGCAACATCAGAAGAATCTGTCAGAACAGATTGTGTTGGGGTAGGAAGAGAAAAAGGAAGCCCTGTGTTGAAAGACATCTGACTCCTTTGTCACTGTAGTTCTGATTTTACAAATCCCAGCACTGGAATTTGAAAATCTAGGGGACAGAAATGCTGGGTCCACATGTTTTTGAGGTACCATTGAATCTTTTTCATTTACAGTCTGTTGAGTGCTATCATAGAAGCTATAAGGCCTAGTATCCTGAGGAATTCCTTGGCTGAAGCTTTAGACATATGAGAAAAGTTCAGGAATATCTCCCAATTTAAATCCACCATATCTTGAGGTAAAAAGGCTTTTTGCATCAAAGTGTCTATAAACCACTCTAGAAACACAATCCTGTGTGATAGAGTCAGAGAGGATTTTTGCAAGTTTATCAGAAATCCCAGATGTGTTAGGAGAGAAGTAATACTTGTTAAGGACTCCTGGCATCTGGGCAAACATTTTGCACAGATAGGCAAGTTGCCTAAATAAAAAAAATGTGTATACTCTGCAGTCTGCATTAGGGGACCTCTGGGGCTAGGCATTTTGTAAACACCCTTGGTGCAATAGACAGCCCCAAAGATAATGCAGAGAATTGATAATATGACCAACTTACACAAATTCTTAGGTATCTCCTGAAGTTGTGTGCAATAGAAATGTGGTGGGAAGCATCATAAAGATTTAAAGCTACTGTAACACAATGGTCTGCTAGAAGTGCTAACATAGCTTGAAGGGTTAACATCCTGAATTTTGGAACTTTTACAAAAAGATCAAAATAGAAGAGATCTGAAGCTGATCTCCATAAGTGCTCCTTCTTTGAGACCAGAAACAATATGGAATAAAAGCCATTGTCCTTGTGTTCTACAGGAGCTTGTTCCATAACTCCTGAGTATAACATGTAATGGAGCACTTGGGGAAACAATTCTGTTTGGGAGGATGAGGAAGAATCCTCTTGAAAGAAGTGGGAACACTATCAATTGCCAGTTGTAACCCTCATGGATCACTTTCAAAACCTATTTGTCTGATACTATCTGATACCAGGCATTGAGGGTCAGATTGTGTGAAAGGGGAAGAAATATAGAAATATAGGGGCAGGTGAGGGAGGGAAGATGACCAGTTTCCTGTCATTATCATTTGGTAGCTGGTGCTTGTTGGTCCTTTCTTGGGAAAATGTCTTGTATTTTGGCTTGAAATTGGTATCTTCTAAATATTTCTTCTTAGATGTTTGCCTGTTATTAGGCAACAGTCTTTGCTTATTTTGTCCTTTAAAAGGGATAAAGAGTTTGGAAGAGAAGAATGTGGGACCTGAAAAATCCTGAAAACTCTCTGCATTAATTTACCTGTCTCATCCCATTGTCAGACGACCTGCTTAGCAGCACACCCAAATAAAATCTGCATATCTAGATGGTAACTCAAAATTTCTTTCTTTATCTCATTGCAGTCGTGTGCCTCCAGGTGTTTTTGCACTTACCTCCTACTGTACCTCTAGGCGTCAAATGTGGCTTCCTCATTTTTGCATTTATAATTCCAAAATCCTGTTACATACAAGTTATCAAATATTTTATCTTGAAGCATACATGATGACAAACACAACTGTATTGATTTTTGACCTCTCTCAATGAGTATTTGTTAGAACTGTAAGGTGATAACTTCATTTTTGTAAAGGCTCAAGCCACACCCACTGGGAGTTAAAGATGCACACTCAAAAGAGCTGTACTGGAGGGAATGGGTTACCCACACAAACCTTCTAAAGACTGTAGCTGAAGCAGCCCCAGAAACAGTATCAGCATGATTATGCACACTTTTTAAGGCAAGTTTAGAAACTTGAGACAGATCAGATACAATCTGATTCACACAAGACCCAACCTCAGAGAACACAGAAGTAGAAACTTCTCCTAAACTGCTGGCACATTTTAAAATAAAATTCCACACATAACCCTGGTAATTCAGGATTCTGAAGGCTATAGTAGAAGAAGAAAAACGCCTCTTACCCTGTCTCTCCAACCTCTTACCCTCGCTGCCCTCGGGTACCAGGTTGAAAGTGGATAGGAGTCTTCTTACATCAAGAATGGTAGGTGAAATGGCAGCTGGATCTGCTCTAAGATGAAAATAGAGAGATTTGTTAGCCTGAGAAACTTTTACAAATGTTTTTCTTAGGAATTAATGACTGAGAATCAGGAGCATTATAGGCAGCTTTAAAGGCATCCTACAAGGCTGGCAAAATAGGAAGAATGGATGGAGTACTGAGGGCTTTTTGCTCGAGTAAATCATAATATCTGTCAGACCTATGGGGAACATACATTTGTTCTCACAAACATACACCTCTTACTCTGGAAATAGTCTCAACAAATAAGAAAGCTTTCATCTGTACAGTTTCAGGCTCACTATGAAGAGAATCAGAGTCTTGGGCTATAGTGCCCTCAGGTAACATAACACTGTTTCTATCCACATCTTAATCATCAGAAAGTTATCCTCTTCCTTAAAAGTAGGGGCACAAACATCAGAAGGAGGCATATGGCACCCAGAATTGATGGTCTACAGTAAATTCCTAGCCAAGGTAAGAACATAATTTTTACAGACAGAAACCATCTCACTGTTTTTTAAATTATTAACTTTTTGTTTCCTTTTTGTAGAGACATCTCAAAAGGAAGTAATGTTAGGGGAAAGGATATCATAGGATCATAGGAGGTTACTAGGCTATTGGCCCTGAGGCCCTTATAAGCCTAGCCAAGAGTTTAGCCCATGTTTAGACAAATCAGCACCCAATGCTCCTGTCCAGCAGGGACATGGGTGGAATTCCAGGGGTATATTTTCTGTTTCCCATCCAGTTATCCAGGTTGTGCTTAAAAATGGGTAAAGAGGTACTCTGCTTGATGTGGAGAGGGAGTCTATTACATAGATGAGGGAGTCTCTGGGGCACAAATCTGTCCCATCAACAAGTCTTGCTGATGTCATAGAGCAGGTTGAGGTTGCGCATGTGGGTTACTCGACTGGAGCTTGACTTGCGGATATGCAGCAGTCCCATCAAGCTGGGGTCCATGATCGTCTTGTATGCTAGACAGAGGTCACCTCCAAGGAGTCTGTATGAAACTGAGTAGAGGGATAGGGCTTTTAGCCTATCTGTGTATGGTAGATGTTTGGGGCCCTGGATTCTCCTGGTAAGGAACCTCTGTGGTCTCTCCAGCTGCTGCATGTGCTTTGTGAGGTACATGCTGAAAGGTGGGTTGTACTCAATAATATGCCTTATAAGGGAAGAATACAGAGATGTTATGACTTCCTTGTCCCTGGATGAGATACCCTTACTTATGAGGTGGGCCATGTACAAGGCCTTCTGTACCATGGATGCAACATGGTGGTCAAACGTCAGGTTGCTATCAACCTGGGTGCCCAAATCCATCATGACTGAGTGCTTAGGACGTTGTTATTAATATGACAATTTGTGGGGACGTCACTCTCTCCAAAGGGGATAATGATGCATTTTTTGGTATTCAACTTGAGGCCATGTTTCTGGCACCAGTCATTTGTATGAGTGAGACCCTCTTGGAGGATGTCCACATCACTAGGGGAATTAATGACAGCACCCAGCTTGCAGTCATCTGCAAATTTGGTTAGCCGTAGCCCACTGGTTTTTGGCCTGCACCTCAGAAAAGTATATCCCAAATAACAGAGGCCCCAAGACTGAACCCTGGAGTATGGCGCTTGAGGTGGCTTCCCCTATTTTGACTACGCGGGTTCTATCAGTGAGCCAATTTGCTACGCATCCCACAACATGTGGATTGATGCCTATTTGAGAGAGTTTATCTATTATACCAGAGTGGGGAATAGTGTCAAAGGTTTTGACCAGGTCAAGTTAGGTGTTGTGCACTGTCTTCCTCGCATCCATGGCTTTGGTGACTGCCTCGAAGAAGTTGACCACATTTAGCAGACATGACTTTTCCTTGATGAAGCCAACTGTGTGGAATCAAGTGTTTGGAGGTTGCCAATGTCCTTGTTAATGAGGTCCATGATAATCTGCTCCATGGCCTTGCAGATTAGGCTAGTTAGACTGATGGGTCTATAATTTCCCAGATTGGTGAACACTCCACCTTTGTGTAAAGGGATGACAGTGGCTGTCCAACACTCAGCTGGGCCAAAGCCAGTACTCAGGCTTTGGTTGAATAGGGTGCCTAATGGTGCCACAAGTTCCTGGCTGAGTTCACGTAGGATGCATCCTGGGATGTTATCGGTTCCCATAGAGGCTGTATTTTTTGCCTTTGAGAGAGCAGTGATGAACTGCTCCCTAGATATAAGGGGAAGGGGGAAGGTGCTAGGGATGTCCTGATTTACTAAATAGGGAGACAGGGGGTAAAGTTTTCGCTGAATCTGTCAGCCAGCAAGTTTGCTATATCTGCAGTATTTGTATATGTGGTGCCCTTGACCATCAGTTCTGAACAGATCTGGGTGCTTCCTTTGAGGTTGCAGATATATGTGAAGAAGGCCTTATGATTTTATCTAGTAGATGTGGCCAGTTTGGACTCGAAGTTTGCTTTGGAGGAGTTCACTAAGGCTCTTATTTGCATGTTCAGGCTAGGGAGACATTGCTTCCAATTGAGCACTTGCTCCTTCTTGGTCTTGGACAGCAATTTTTTTTTCTTTTGTTATAGAGTTTATTTATTGCAGATGCCCACCAGACAGGTTTACTCTTCCTTGCAGAGGATGACTTAGTCCTGCTGGGTATTCCTGATTCCCATGCATCTATATAAATGCTTGTATAATGCTTTGGTGTAGTTTTGGATATTGGTGCCAGTTCCTACAGAGGGGGAGGGGGCTGTGAAGCTGTTTATACCATTCCTCAAGAGGCTGTAAGCAGCTTTGGAGAAGTTTTTATGTGTGATCCTAGCTAGAAGGGAGTTAGGGGAGATAGGCACTTCGAAAGTGACCACTTTGTGGTCTGATCTTACCAGGGAGGATGGTACTATAAGGATGCTGCAGTGGTTACTCATGTTGGCTAATACCATGTCCAAGATATTATCACCCCTTGTAGGGGTATTGACTAGCTGTTCCAATGCATTTGCATTGACAAAATCAAGGAATCCCTAGGCATTTGTGTTCTGACATGAGTAGTTCTTCCAGTCTATGTTTGGGAAGTTAAAGTCACCCAGGATCAGGGTAAAGGGTTGAATCTTGATAGATTCGAACAGGTCCAAATAGGCGGATTGGGCATCTTGAGTCATATTTGGGGGCCAGTACCTAGCTATGATTTGAATAGGGGTCTTGTTAATGGTTAACAGCACCTGGAGGATCTCCTGTGCATCATACTGTTTGACCAGCCTGGATGGGGCGTATGTCTTTAATGTATATTGAAACCCCACCTCCTTTGGCTTTACTGCCCACAGTTTGGGGTCTGAATGTATTATAGGATGAGTAACCAGATAAGGCTGGGGTGCTCTCTGTAGATTTGAACCAGGTTTCTGTGACTGCACAGATGTCAGCATTTTCCAGGTTTAGGAATGCTTGCAGCGAGTGCAGTTTCATGTTTAGACTCATAGCATTTAGCAGCATGACCTTTAATTTGTGTTTTATTGAAATTTTTATGTTGGTCATTTTAATCTCATCACTTTTCCTAAAAAAGGCACTATAGGCGAGGCAAGAGCCTTTGACAGAAGCCTGAAGCCCAGGTGAGACAGATACAGACCATCTCTGGCAAAGCATCGTGGTTTGTTGATCATATCTTCCCAGGCTGTCAGGTACTGGATCCCCATGGAATGACACCAGAAATTAAGCCAATTGTTAAAGTCAATCATTTTCTGTTTGTATTGGGGCATCATTCTGGATGACAGAAGAATGCTGCTTAAGGCTAAGGACATACCTGCCTGGGAACCATAATCAGCTAGCTCAATCATGTCTCTCTTCATATAGTCCAGAGAGGTACATCTGAAGTCATTCATGTCAACATGGACTATGACAGAGTCATAGCAGTACCTGTTGTTGAGAGTCTTAAGTGCATGTGTGATATGGGGGATTCTGGCACCTGACAGATAACTAACCGTGACTTTCTCCTTATCCAGCCTGGTGAGAGGCACATCTGTGTGTCTCACAATGGAGTCTCCTATGACTGATATGTTGGGTTTATCATTCCGAGAAAGAGATCTTTTGCCCCAGACACCCTAAGAAGACCCTCTTGAGGCATCTCCCATACCAAAAATGGATGGCTCTCTCTATGTCCATGCTGGACTCTGGAGCAGCCACAAAGAACATGTCTGACCCTTGGTCCATAGAGGCTGGCAAGGCTCACTAGTGGGATTCAAGTAAACATCTAAATGGTCTGAAGAGCCAGCAGTGGCCACGGCAAAGCCACCAACTCTTGGCTGAGACATTGGAGGTGTCCACATGGCAGGAAGAGAATCATGCTTTAACTATTTTTTTCTTTTTAGATACATTGAGGGAAGGAGCAGCAGGATCATGGTAAGTATCCATGCTGTAACCAGGGAAGAAGCCCAGTTGCTGGTAAGCTACACTTTTAAAAGTTGGTCAGAAGGTAAGTGTAACTTAGTAAACAAAAGCAGCACACAACTCTGACAAATGGAATTAAACTCCCCAAAGCAAAGTTAAACAAGCAGCAAATAAAATTCCCCCTGGCAAAATAAAGACAGTTCACAGAAGGTTAACTGCTCTGTAAAATCCAATTAAAATATGTAAACATCAAGTAAACATAAACATTCACAAAAAGTCCATTTTTTCCCCAAGAATAATACTTTCTGACTGTCTAAAATCACTGAAATAAACAGAAATAAATGTAAAATAAACTGCAAGATGCTAAAATGACAGTCTGTGCCTAGAAAACAAAATTCCTTGACCATCTGCTGCTCCAGAGAAGCCATAGAGATGCATCTGCCTGAGGCAGTAAGAAAGTACTGACAATTTTTAGTCAATCTGGTTGCTTATATAACTTCCTCCAAAAGGGCTTAGACTATAGCCAGTCAGACTGGCTGTGCAGAAGAAGTTTAGAGCTTTGGAAAGCTGCCTGGGCACTGTATCCTTGGCAGGATACAATCTATTGACTACTGAAGCAGTGAGGATGATGAACATCTACTCTTGGGTACAGGACTGACACACACATACACACACACACACACACACACACACACACACACACACACACACACACACACACACACACACAGTTTGTGACCATAAATTACAACCTTTTGTATGATTGCATACATTCAGATGATTGCTTGCAATAAAATGAATGCATAAATATGTAAATAATGACCAGGAAATGTATTTTGGCTCACCACTATGAGAACCATACAGTGCATCCTATTGCACACTCTGCTCCTCTTAACCTCTTAGCTCAAGAATCAGAGAAATGACCCAACAACCAGGAACAGGGTAGAGTTGCATTATCAGTCAATTGCTGAAGGACACAAAATCTGAAACTCACATGCCTGCCATTCTTTAGTGACTGTAATCCATAATAACTTGCCAGACAGCACACCAAAATAATTCTCAGTTTTTTTTATCAGGATTTCTGGACAAAGCCAAAAATAATTGGGTGGTGGAGGTAAAGGCTCCATAGGTTCATAGGTTCATAGGTTCATACTAGACTATCTGCCCTGGGGCAATTATAAGCCTATCCCGATTCTGTATGGCTTACGCCACCCCTTGATTTGAGTATACTGTGCCCTTTTTAAGGTTTAGTTTACTGTGCCTCTGTCTAATAGTGACACGGGAGTAATCCCTGGGACAAACCTACGATCCCCCATCCACTTATCGAGATTCTTCTTGAAGAGATTCAGTGAGGTGTTCTGCCTCACATGAACTGGAATTCTATTCCAGAGTGAAGGGAGCCTCTGGTTTATGAACCTGTCCCTCCAGCAAGTTCTATTTATTTCTGTGCTGAGGTTCAAGTCCCTCGAGCGTGTGGCTCTAAGGGATTTAGATTTACTGAGGTGGAGCATGTCCATTAATTCTGGATTTGACATAGCTTTGTATGTCAGGCATAGATCGCCTCGATGTAGGCGGTATGCAACTGAGTAGAGCTGGAATTTTTTTAACCGAGCAGCATATGGCATCTGTTTGAGACCCTTGATCCTCTTGGTGAGATACTTTTGGGGTCTTTCTAATTGCTGCAGGTGTCGGGTAAGGTACATCCCAAAAGGGGCATTGTATTCTATGATGGGCCTGATGAGGGATGAATAAAGGGGCACGATTACCTCTCTTGATCTAGATGTGAAACCCTTCGTGATGAGGTGGGCTATGTAGAAGGTCTTTCTAAACACTTTGGCAATGTGGTTTTCAAAGGAGAGATTGCTATCAACTTGGGTCCCCAGGTCCCTAATAACTTTCTCTGTACTTAATGGGTTTCCGCCTATGTGGTAATTTGTGGGCACATTGTTTTGCCAAAGGGTATGACTATACATTTTTTGGCATTTAGCTTTAAACCATGGAGCTGGCACCAGTTATCTGTCTCTGTGAGACCTTTTTGAAGGATGTTTGTGTCAGCTGGAGAGTTGATTATGGCGCCCAGTTTGCAGTCATCTGTGAACTTGGTGAGCCATAGTCCTCCCACGTTTGCCTGTACCTCGGAAAAGTATATACCGAACAAAAGTGGTCCCAGGACAGAACCCTGTGGGATGCCACTTGTGACCGGTTTCGAGTCTGACATGGCTCCAGCAACTCTCACTCTGTGGGTTCTGTCTTTGAGCCAGTTTGCGACCCATCTTGTGACATAGGGGTTTATATTGAAGCTGGATAGCTTATCTATGATGCCCGAGTGGGGTATTGTGTCAAATGCCTTTGCAAGGTCCAGATAGGCTGTGTGGACTACCTTCCCTTCATCTATGGCTTTGGTGACTGTTTCAAAGAAGTCAACCAGGTTCAAAAGGCAAGATCTGCCCTTGACAAAGCTGAACTGGGTAGGATCTAGTGTCTGTAGGTCCCCAATGTCTTTGTTTATGAGCTCCATGATGATCCTCTCCATAGCCTTGCAGACTAAGCTAGTCAGGCTTATGGGGTGATAGTTTCCAGGGTCCGTAGAGGCTCCATCTTTGTGGAGTGGGACCACTGTTGCTGTACGCCATTCTGTGGGCACATATCCTGTAGTGAGGCTGAGATTGTATAGCTGTTTTATTTGAGGGATTAGTTCCTCTTGTAGCTCATGTAGGACGCAACCTGGGACGCCATCTGGTCCCATGGAAGCAGTGTTTTTTGCTTTGGAGAGGGCAGCCTTCACCTGAGCATCTGAGATGTTTGGGAGGCAGCCCTCTGCCGGGATAGATACTTGCTCTTTTGGGGGGGGGGTGGAGAAGTTTGCACTGAACCTGTCTGTCAGGATATTGGCGATGTCTGTGGGTTCAGTGTATTTTTTGTCATTTAGAATCAACTCAGAACAAGTCTGGGAGTTGCATCCCAGGTTTCTAACATAACTGAAAAAAGCCTTATGATTGTCTTTGGCGTCCTGTGCAATTTTTCTCTCGAAGCTGGCCTTAGAGGATTTTATGAGGGATCGTAATTTTTTGCTAGTACTGATCAGAGATGCCTTCCCTATTAGGGATTTTGCTCTATCATGTAGTAGCTTCCTCCTTCTGTTGTACAGTTTATTTATGGCAGGGGTCCACCAGACTGGATGCCTGCTTTTGGATGATTGGGTCTTGGTTTTGTTTGGGATAGCATGATCCATGCATTCCTGGAGATGTCCGTAGAATGCATTTATATAGGATTCTGCAGTTTGGGCTGTAGTTTCCACTGGCCCTGGGGCCTTGAAGGATTCCACTTCGGTTTTGAGAAGTGAGAAGTTCGCTTTGAGAAGTTTTTCACTGTGGTTTTCTGGGCTGGGGGTGGGGTCGGGATGTGGACATCCAGTGAAATTAATTTATGGTCTGATCTTACCAATGAGGGATATACTTCAGGTGTAGAGCATAGAGTCCCCATGTTGGTAATGATCAGGTCTAGTATGTTGTCCCCTCTTGTGGGAGTGGTGACTAGTTGTTCCATAGCATTTGAGTTTATAATTTCCAGGAATCTTTGGGCTAAGGTGCTGGGGCTTGAGTAGTGCTCCCAGTCAATGTTTGGGTAGTTGAAGTCACCCAATATAATGGTGTTCGGAGAGATCTTCATGTTCTCCAATGTTTTCAGGAAAGCCAAATGGGATTCCTGACTTTGAGAAGGTGGTCTGTAGGATGCTATAAACTGAAAAGCAGTCTTGCCCACTGTTAGTTGCACATGGATGGTCTCCGATACTTCGTGCAATGTCACTAACCTGGAGGTGTGGATATCCTTGATAAATATGGAAACTCCCCCTCCTTTTGTGGTTCAGTCCGGGTTTTGGGGCCGAAAAGCATGATACAAGGTATAGCCTGGTAGTGCTGGTGTGCTCTCTGGAGCCTTGAACCAGGTTTCTGTCACTGCACAGATATCGATGTTCTCCATACTGAGGAGAGCTTTGAGTGCATGCATCTTGAGGTTAAGACTTCTGGCATTTAGCAGCATTACCCTTAGTTTCTTGTTCCTTGTGCTGTCTATGGGAGTGGGTTTGACTTTTGAGCCTTGCCTAAAATAGGCACTATGCGGGTGGCAAGAGCCTTTGCCAATATCCGAAAGCCCAGTGGTGACAGGTGCAAGCCGTCCCTAGCGAAGCAACGTGGCTTGTCGAGCATGTCATCCCAGGCTGACAGACACTGGATCCCCTTTGAATGACACCAAAATTTTAGCCAATTGTTAAAATCGATCATTTTGTCTTTGTACTGTGGCATCATTCTAGGTGAGGGTAAGATGCTGCTCAAGGTCAGGGTCATACCAGCCTGGGCTACATGATCAGAGAGCTCCTCTATGTCTCTTTTATGTAGTCCAGGGAGGTACGTCTCAGGTCATTCACACCAGCATGTACAATGACTGAGTCATATTTGTATTTGCTTTGGAGTGACCCGAGTGCTAGCGTTATGTGTCGGATCCTAGCACCTGACAGGCAGCTCACCGTGACCTTCTCTTTATTCAGCCTGGTGAGCGGGACGTCAGTGTGTCTGACAATAGAGTCACCTATAACAAGAGTATCAGGTGTGTTATTCAGCCTTAAGGGCTGTGGCTGCTTGGAACACTGACTTTGTGGGTTATGTGTTGTGTGTGTTTTGTTTTGAGGTAGCGTTTGCTTGGATGTCTGCTTTGGAGGTCTCTGTTGCTTAGGTAGATTTTTATTTAGAGCCTCCGAGTATGTTTTTGTGTATTTATGTGTTTGGTTCGCTGATGTGGTGGGACTATGTGATAATTGTGTTGTGTGAGATTACCTTCTCCTCCTGACTGGTTACACCAGTTTTGAGATGAGAGAGCTCAGCCTCCAGTTTGGCTAAATAGTTGCATCTCTCACATATATTTGAACCTGTTTGGAGGAGGAGAGGGTTGTCCGTGTACATGAGACAGTTGTAACATTGCCTCAAAATTCCCAGATTCACAAGCTGGACTGGAGAGGAAACCATTGACTGACCTTTGGACATGCTAGAGTAACAGGGAAACTGAATTTAAGATGGACCAATAGAGGACAGGGTAATCGTAGAGAGTATAAGAGTAAGTAGTGCTTATGGTTTAATAGTGCTAACTTGTAGGATTACTTAATTGGACCAGTGAAGGGCCTTAGAATGAGAATATGGTATTTAAATTGAGAGATAGAACAGTTCTAAGGAAAAAAGTGAAGAGCAGACTTTGTGGAGCCAGGAATAGTTTAAACCCAATTAGGCGGCGCTGTCCGCTGTTGCGCTATGCACAAAAGCACGCAAAACCGTGCAAAAGAGGGGTTTAAGAGAGGAAGATGAAGGAGTTTTGGAATTGACCCAAAATGGCCAATAAAACTACAGTTTCAAGTCAGTAACCACTCCCACAGGGGCAGGCATGCTGCTCAATGTTTTTCACTGCCACTGATCAACAGAGAGACTTTCCTTTAGCCCAAGCAAAAAATGGCCTCACAGAAACTTACAAACAGTTCAAGAACAGCAAGCCTGTAACTGAACTTTTTTAAATCTCAGAAAAGTGGGAAAAAAGCAAGATTTTTTTTGTTTTTTTGTTTTTTCAGAGATAGCAGAGGTTAACAAGTATCAACAAGTTATAACAGTGCAGTAAATGACCCCACAAGAGTGCTAGGCCAAAGACAGATAAAATGCAAGTTTTGAGAAAAAAACGATTTTAAAAATAAGTGCAAACAGGAAATTCAGTAAACAGCTCTAGGTTGTGCTCTAAATACAGTTACTAATGCAGAAATCAAATTTAACAAGCCAGAAAATGCTCAAAATAGGCGGCTATGCAGAAAAACTTAGCAAATAAACAGAGGAAAAATACTTAAAGTCTCAAAAGTGGCTCCTTTCTTCTCTCAGCATTTTCTCCTCTTGGTGGGTGCTTCACCAACAGCCAACAAGCCTGAAAAGATGCCAAAACTACGAGGCAACCAGGTTTTAAAAGAGGAAGATGAAGGAGTTTTGGAATTGACCCAAAATGGCCAATAAAACTACAGTTTCAAGTCAGTAACCACTCCCACAGGGGCAGGCAGGCTGCTCAAAGGGACACATTTTAAATACTACATTTTTAATCCATTTGTTAAGCAGACGAACCTAGTGGAGAAAGGAGGTGACCCTGGAGTACAGTCAGAGTGAGTTGCTCACAGTCACACTGTAGGTAAGTGGGAGTGGAAGGATTCAAACCCTGTAATTTTCACTACAGGAAGCAGTTCATTAACAGCACAGAGCCATAAGTGCCAGACAACTCTAATTCTCTTTAAAGGTTAACGGAACAACAGCTGCTTTTTTCATGGACATGCATTTTCTGAAAAATGAGAACTATGAATCTCTAATTTATTTATTTTATTTATTTATTGACATTTGATTACCATGAAAGTCCAACTGGGTATAAATCTATTTTCAGTGGAGGCAGGGAGAAAAACTCCAAATTATTACAAAACACTTTTAGAACAATAATTTTACAGTCTTCAAAAATAAAACAAAAATATCTGCAGTTTAAATAATTATAACAGATTAGACATAATATAAAAACATTGGTTAGGAATCAATACAAGGTACATGACAATCATTTAATATAGGATCATAAGATCATAGGAGATTATTAGGCTATCAACCCGGAGGTCATTTCAAGCCTAGGTGTTTCATCCCAATGTAATATCATAAAAATATTAGTTAATACCCAAGATTACATTTAGTAATGACTGCCCATGTCCAGGACAGTTGTGAGTGCTATTACTGGTAAGAATTTACGGTGCCCCATCTACTCATCCAGGTTCCTTTTGAACAGTGTCATAGAGGTTCTCTGTTTCACATGAATAAGTAGCCTATTCCAAAGATGCAGCAGTCACTAGGAGATAAATCTGTCCCTGCAGTATGTCCTATTTAAGTCACAGGCCATAAATAGGTCCCTGGAATGTGTGGCTCTAGTCTAGAGAAATTTTAGACAGTTTATAGAAAAATTAAAGGTAAGTTAGTCTAACACAAATAGGAATTGCAGTATGAAGTGAGGGAAAAAAACAGGCTTATAGTATATTTAGAGAGAAAGTTAGGGAAGAGAATTAGATAGCAGTAAGGAAGTAAGTGAAGAAGAGAGAGAGTAAGGCGGTATAAGGAATGAAAAGAAACTTGTTCACATTTAGGGATATAGTGTATCCCGGTTATGAGGAAGAACAAAGCCAGATTTTAACTAGGAAGTCTTTCAGAGTGCATTTGAAAGATGGGGAGGGACAGTATAGACCTGATGGATACAGCTAAGGAGTTCCATGCCTTAGCAACCTTGTACAAGTACAGACAATGCCCAGCAGATCTGTTAGATTTGCAGACAGACAGGAGTTTTTGTTCACTGGATCGCAATGACTGACTGGGATCATAGTTGTGCATAATTTTTTTTAGTGCTGGACAGGCAGATGAATGCTGGAAAATTTTATAGGTGATAAGTTGTGTATATGTTAGTTGATGTTGCAGTTCTAACCATTTAAGGCTTTTCAGTGCTATACAGTGGTTAAAGGGGTATGTGCTGCAAATTTAGCAATTCTGTTATCACATTGTTCAAGTTTTAATTTTGTGAAGCCTGAAGGTTAGTAAGGATGGGAGCATTATAAAAAAGAGTTGGGGGGAGATAAGTAGTGGCAAGTGTAGTTTTAGTTGCATCAGTGAGAAAGTTTTTGGTTCTGTAACGCATCCCTAGTTCTTGATTTTTTTCTTATCCAACTTTGTACATGCAGGTCAAAAGTAAGATTATCATCCATTATCACCCCTAATAGTTTGATATGAGAAGTGACTTCAATGGTTGTATTTTCAAGAGAGAGGACTTAAAATATGTTTTTTTCATGAGAGAGGGATTTGAGGAAAAAAGTAGTAGTTTGGTCTTTTTTGGGGCTGATCATGAGTTGAACATGAGTTGTTAGTTATGAAGCCATGTTTCAGTGGCTGGTAAACCTTCCTGAGCAATTGTTTGTACCATGTTGTCAGATGTGCAAATGAGAGTTGACTTATCCGAGTATTGTATTAGGATGGCCTGTTGTTTGGAAGTATAGAGGGTGCTGGTGAGAATGTTAAAGAGGAAGGGACCAGGGATAGAGGCTTGTTGTACACTGGTAGTCACTGGGATGTAAGGAGAGAGCATGGAGTGCCATTTTACTGACTGATACCTATTGGACAGGTAGCTTTTAAACCACAGAAGGGTGGGCTGAGAGAAACCTAGTGAGCACATTTAAAGTATAAGTTTGCTGTAACAAACTGTGTTGAAGGCTTTAGACAAGTCTAGAAATAAGGAAGAGACTAGTTTGCCATTATCTCTTGCTTTACTGACAGTATCTATATTGGTTAGAAGGGCAGTGCTAGTACTGTGGGAAGGATAGACATCATGTTGTATAGGGGATATGAGTTCTTCCTTCAGGAGACAGTCTAGCAATTGTTTTTGAAAATATTTTTTCAAGTATTTTGGAGAGGCGAGATAAGATTGCTATAGGTCTAAATTTATTAATGTCTGTTGAATTTCCTCATTTGTGCAGAGGGATAATGTGTGGGATTCCCAGATCGACTAATTTATAAGGACTGAGACAGGATTGGCAAAGCTATTGGCTGCTATTATTAGGAACTCACTTGGAAGGCCATCAACTGAAGAAGAGCATGGTTTAAGTTTGTTTAAGAATAGCTTTATATAGGATGTGGGCACAGATTTGAAGGTGAAAGTGGATGTGTTGATATGTGGCTGTTGGGCAAGATTGGGATTAGATGTTGAGGAATCTTTGGTTAGATATGCTATACTATCTACAAAATAAGAGTTGAACGCTATTGCAGTTTTGAGTGGTGAGTTATCGGGAGAGGGATTTGGGATGAAGTTTTGGCCAGGATGTAAAATTTCTTTAATAGATGTCCAAAATTTTTTATGGTTGTGTTTAGTATTATTTTGAAAGTTATTATAGTATGCTTTTTGTCTTCATTTATTTTCTTTTTAGTACAATTGTAAAGTATTCTGAAGTTTTCAAGATACTGAGATGTTTCATATTTTGGCCATTCTTTCTATACTAATGGCCAAAAATGACTGTAATACTTGTTGTTTACAAAAGATAAAAAAGATGTTAGAGGAGGTCTGGTAGTTGGTGTGGAGGATTAAAGCTACCTCTTTTAGTTAAAAGTGCGTTGTCCCCAATTTGGGCCAGTAATCAAGGAGCTTGCATCCTCACCACTGACACTGGAGAGGGATATACACTTAGAATACAAATGGATACACAAAGTGTTTCCAGATGCAGTCCTCTCTGCATCAAGCACAATTTCCCTTAAGAGTACACAGGCCACAAACTCAGCCCAGGGTCTGGGTGTCTCTATATGTCTCCCTCTAGGTCCTCAATAAGACTTCCCACTGGCATAGCTGTAGAGTTAGGTTGTCAGCAGAGGCAAGTCCTCCAGCTCCCTCTCTGTGAAACCAGTGCTCCGTGTCCCTGCTCCAAATAGTTGACACACACACACTCTTTGAGAATTAATTTTCATGCACACACACACACACACCTGGGAAGGGCTGGCCCAGATTTACTAGCTATGCTACCTTCTGTCCAGATTATAAAATAGTTCCACTTCCACCAGTCAGTTACTATAAGGACCTTAAAAGGTATCCATTTATACCGAGTGAAGTTGATATTAATACAAATGTTAATGTCAACTAACAGCAAGGCTTTCAGGAGTGGCCACAGTTATCACCAAATAAGTATATGCAAATACTCTCAAAGCTTAAATATTTTCTAAAAAGGACCAGCCACAATGAAAAATTTAAATATATCTAATAATAAATAATAAAAGGACATGCAAATACTAAATATCTATTTACAGTAAACACCAGAGTTTCAGACACAGGAAATAGTAAAAATAACACAGATGAATAGTTTCACAAAGATACAGAAAAACAGTATTTAGCTAATCTCACTATCTATTCCTGATTGACTAAAAGAATTACTGCTCCCTAGTTAAGTTACTTACTACTGCAAACCAAGATCATGTGGGTGAGGGTCTTTCTAGTCAGGTTTCCAAGAACAGACTGCCCCTAAGACTTCAGTCTCCTCCAGTATAAAAAACATTATTTCTCTACAGAATGACCTCACATACATCTGGTCATCCGATGTCTGGTTCCCACACTATTAACAACATCAGAAGCTGCTAGGGTTTAGCACCTATGTGCTACCATAAATATCTGGAGCTTTTGTAGGATCTGTTGCAGTATCTGGAAGCCATAAAACAATAAAATCATTCCACTCTTCCTACAGGAGCTATAAACTATTCTATAGCAGAAACATTGCATCTCTGGCTCCTATCAAAACTGTGGGATAACATCTTTATGGCTTAACTCATAAAGTAATTTAATTTCAAGAATATTTTTTCAGTCAGGTGGATTCACCTCTTCTCTTCCAGTATATGCTGTTACAATGCATACATTTAAACAGTTACAATAATGCATGTACATTTCTTTTCTGTCCAGCAATAAACAATGTTGATACATTTTAACACAAGCAACTTTACAAATACATTTTAAACACAAGCATCTGTACAAATCAGTTTGATACACAAATGACATATAATTCTTACAAAATTCCAGATAGCTGTGCTAGCATATGTTACACATCTATTGCCCTACTTCTCCTGGCATGGCTGGCAGTACCTCCTATTTTCACAAAAGATATAGGGTTTGAATCCTCCTACCTCCATTTGCCTACTGATAACTCTGAGTGGGGCACTTCTCTCTCTCTCTCTCTCTCACTCACTCACACACACACACACACACACACACACACACACACACACACACACACACACACACACACACACACACACACACACACACACACCCACACGCACACACACAAAGTCTGCACTTTGATTCCCTTACATCTCAAAAAATAAAGTCTCTGTTATAAAATACAAATGTGCTGTTTCCTCAAAGTCTGCACTTATACTATGGTTCACCAAAGTTTGTATTTCAAAGACCCACTCACTTGATGTTGAAGGGAAAGACCACACTTGCATGAACTGCTGACATACAGTATGGGAAGAGTCACTTTGTTTGAGCTGCTGACAGACAGTATGGGAAGAGTCGCTTCATGTGAGCTGCTGAATACAGCATGGGAAGAGTAAATTTGTGTGAGCTGCTGACATACAGCATGGGAAGAGTCACTTCGCATGAGCTGCTGACTTGAACTATAAGAAAGATGTGTTTCCTACAACTTCACAGTCAGTGGGATATTTTTGTAATGTCTAGTATTCCAGGGAACTATGGCACTCAGGAGGACACTCACTTCCTGCACCCACAAAGGACCACACAGACAGACCTACATATGTGGAGGTGCTCACATGGAACTTACCCAAACCTCAAAAGCCTCTCAGGTGCAGCTCTCAGAAACTCTGGATGTACACAAACAAGACAATTCACATCACAACACATAAAGCCACATCTCATTGTGCCTCAACTACCAAGCCCATAAGTTGAAACACTCCATGACCCACATAGGAGACTTCATTGTGAGACACACTGATGCCCCTCTTTCCAGGCTAGATAAGGGCAAGGTTACAGCCAGGATTCACCAGATCATGCAAACACTCAGGTTACTTACACCTAAGTACCAGCGGCACAGTGGTGCAGCAGTTAATGCTGTCGCCTCACAGCAAGAGGTTCTCTGGTTCGATTCTCAGCTGGGGTGCCTTCTGTGTGGAGTTTGCATGTTCGCCCTGCGTTCGCGTGGGTTTCCTCCGGGTACTCCACTTTCCTCCCACATTCTAAAGACATGCTTCTGGAGCATTTCTCCCCAGGCCTCTGCTGAAAACAGGATCTTTGGAACCTAGTCGGACTTTCCCGGTCGACAAATGTTAAATAAATAAATAAATAAATAAAATAACTCAGTCATAGTCTGTGCAGGCATGAATGACCAGAGACATACATTCTTGGACTATATGAAGAGAAACATGACTGAGCTCTCAGAGTATGAGTCACAGACAGGTATGAGCCTAGCACTCTGCAGCATTCTACCTTCTCCAAGGATGATGCCACAACACAAGCAGAAAATGATTGACTTTAACAACTGGCTTAGCTACTGTTGTCATTCCAAAGAGGTCCAATACTTCTCATCCTCGGAGAACATGGTTGACAGGCCACACTGCTTTGCCAGGGATGGATTCCATCTGTCACCTATAGGCTTTTGGATAAAGGCAAAAACATTATCCATCCCTGTATTGCTTTTTTTAGGCATTGCCAAGCAGACAAACCTTCCAACATAACAAAAACTACTCAGGACAGGCTAAAGGTGTTACTGCTCAATGCTAAGAGCCTCAACAAGAAACTGCACTCCCTGGAAGCTCTCCTCACCCTGGAGAAGGCTGATGTCTGTGCAGTTACTGAAATATGGTTCAAAGCCACAGAAAACAGTCTGGCAGTGCATGACTGGAAAGCCTTTCATACATTCCGACCACCCACTGAATGTGAAAGAGCAAAAGGTGGAAGTGCATCTTTCTACATAAAGGATAAGCACACCGCAATGCTGATAAAACAATATGACATGCTTGAGCTACTCCATGTCCAATTAATCATGGGAAAACCCCATTACCATACTCTTGCTAGCTACAGGTCCCCTACCACGAACCAGGAAACCCATACATCATATCTAAAGTTACTAGAATCACTCACCATCCAGCCCAATACCATATGCATGGGTGATTTTAATTACCCCTCCATTAATTGAGAGGCATACATAGCCACAAACATGCAGGTCTAAAATTTTCTTGACTTTGTAAATTCTAATGCCCTGGAGTAGCTAGTCTGCACTCCCACCAGGAGAGCACATATCCTAGATCTCGTACTCACAAATATGGGAGAGTGCTGCACCCTCCCCAAGTGTTATGTCATCACTGATAAGATCAGATTACAAACTGGTCTCCCTTGAAATAAAGGTAAAACTAGTCCCTCCACCTAACCCCAAAAACATTAAGAACTTCTCTAAGGTAAATTATCTTTATTAAGGGATGACAAGGCTAGTTTTTCAGCTCCCCAAATCCAGAAAACACAGAAACCTATGCAGAGGCATGCCCAAAATCCCTGTATGACCATATAAACAACTGCATAGAAACCGCAGTACCAGACTGAAATAAAGCCAGGTCAGACAGCAAAAACAAGCCACCCTGGTGGATCCTTGGTATCAATAGGTTGTAGAGCAAAGAAAAAACAATCATGTCGAGAAGTAAGAGGTAATATGCGCAACAGAGCACAAATTCTATCATTGGTCTAAATAAGTTAATCAGGGAACTAGTCAAGCCTCTTAAAGCAGAAAATAGCCTCCAAAGCTAAGGATAACCATAAGGTATTTTTCAGTTATGTCTGCAGTCTTAAGGGTAAACCTAACAATGTGCAGAATTAGTTGCAGATGGCATCACCTATACACACCCGGAAGATATAGCAAATCTGCTGGATGACAAATTCATCTCAAAATTTACCTCCCCATCACCCACCAGTTCTCCACCAAGAAAGACCCTCCACCACCCCAATGGCAATTAACACTAAAAACAGGTTGCCACTGTGTTCTCTAAAGCTAAAAACATGACTTCAACGGGGCCTGATGATATACCAGGTTGCCTCTTAACTCATTGCAGTCGAGTGCATCTCCAGGCACTTCTGCAGTGACCTTTACTGCTCCTCCAGGCATCAAGTATTGCTTGTTCATATTTGCATTAATAATTCCAAAACCATGCTAAATACAAGGTATCAGAATATTTTATCTTGAATCATACATAATGGCAAGCACAATTATAGTGACATTTGACCTCTGTCAATGAGTATCTGTTAAAACTGTAAGGTGATAATTTCATTTTTCTAAAGGCTCAAGCCACACCCACTGGGAGTTAAAGGTACATACTTAAAGAGCTGTACTGAAGGGAATGAGTGAAACAGCTTAAATCAGGGCTTATTAGGCCCATTTGGATCTCTATTAACCACAACCAATGGTCTGGCATTTTCCCAATAGAGAGGAGGATAGCACCAGTCATCCATCTGCATAAAGGGGGACCATCTGCTGATCTGGGAAATTACAGACCCATAAGTTTGACGAGTTTTATATGTAAGGTCATGAAAAGAATAATCATGGACCTGACAAATAATAGTATAGGAAACCTCCAAACACTGGATCCGACCAACTTCAGCTTTGTCAAGGGCAGGTCAAGCCTACTGAATCTGGTGGATTTCTTTGAGAAAGTCAATAAGGCCATGGATTACTGTAAAACAGTACATACCACCTACCTTGACCTGGCCTAGGCATTTGACATTATTCCCCACTCAGGCATTATAAATAAAATGACAAAACTGGGCATACATCTTTACATCACCAGATGGATAGCCAATTGTCTCATAGACAGGACACATATGATTAAAGTGGGTGAATCCAGATCCAGTGAAAGGCCAGTTACTAGTGGTGTGCTACATGGCTCAGTACTGGGAACACTCCTATTCAGAATATACTTTTCTGAAGTCAAGGCTAATGTGGAAGGCCTCTGGGTGACACGGTTTGCTGATAACTGCAAGCTGGGGGAAATCATTGAATCTCTCAGTGCTGTAAATATCCTACAGGAGGGTCTAGATCAGGCAAATGATTGGTGCCAGAAACATGGCCTAAAACTAAATGTAAAAAAATGCATTATCATACCATTTGGGAAGTCAAATACCCCTGCAAATTACAAAATCAATAGCACACTCTAAGAGTGGACTCAGAGGTGAGAGATCTAGGTACACAGATAGACAGTAGCCTGAATTTTGACTGCCATATGTCCACAGTGATGAGGAAGTCTTTTTATGTGGCAACTTATAAGTAAAGGTATGGCATCCAGATCTAAGGAAATTATAGTCCTGCTGTACTCAGCCCTCATTAGACCAATAATTGAGTACATGTCACTATTTGGCATGTACTTGACTAGGCACTTACAGCAGCTGTCAGTCTGATGCTCTTAAGTCCATTTAACTGTTATCCAGTCTTGCAAACATTTTCTTCTTCTGCCATTTTCTGACTATTGTAGCAACTGCATTAGTAGTATATCAGCTGAACCTTTCAATTAAAAATAAACTAATGGCCACAACTTCTGCCTTACACCTATAACTACACCAGTAACATTTCTTATCTAATTTTAGTCTAGCATTTCAAATTTGACCATCTCCCAATCACATAACATCTTACATAGTTAAAATGTACCTTATACATCATCTATTTATACAGACCCCATTTATAAAAAAATGCTACTATTTAACAATTAAAATGTAATTGATCCTACTCTAAGGTCTGAACTCCATAAATGTTACAGAATTCATCAGATTCCACTAAGTTCCATGCAAAATTTGCAATAAGCCAAGTTATATGCAAATGTGCCTGGTCTAATAAGCATAACTCAGTGCAGTGCAGACACAACAATCCCCTAGATTCAGCAAGCCCTGCACAGTGTGCAGGAACAGTGCAGGAGCTCCAGGAGGCAATATATCCGCCATGCAAAACAGGAATAAGCTGCAGGGACGTGCACAAGCGCTCCTGCACTATTCCTGCATGGACGCAGCTCCTGTATACAAATTACCCCATTTGCAGGTGAAAACCATGCAAACGAGGTGAAGTTGCGATCCAGGAAGCTGGCAGCCGGCCATGCAAGACTAGTGTAATCTGCAGAAATGTATACTCGGTTAGTAACCGAGTGCATTTCTGCAAACTACAAAACGGAGCCATGACAGCTCCAAATAAAAGGTGTATATAACGTGTAAAGCATGCCAATGGCCAAATATAATGTGTAAAACATGCCAATGGCCAAATATATGGCCACTGGCATGGAAAACAGTTTCAAAAAATAAAAAAAATAACTTATTTTTTTTTAGCCAATTTCGGCTGTTTATGCATAGGGCAGTGGGGCACAAATGTGATCGGGCTGAAAATATAAAAATGTAACTTTTTTTTTTCACCGATCTCCGATGTTTAAGCATAGCGCAGCACCGTGCAAATGTGCGGCGCTTATAAAAACAAGAAAATAATTTAAAAAAAAGCCAAAAATAGGCATTTTCACTAAAAAGCTTATTCTGCCATGCAGGTGAATGGCAGGCTGAGGACAACATGGCCACTGACTAGTGGTTGCTAAGGGGGTGAGCTCAGTGTGAGAGATGTAACCATGCATTACTAGGCAATCCAATGCAAATGAGGATAAGGATAGTGAATCCCAATTTTCCCCAGCATGTGAGGCATGTCCCAAGAGTGTAAGAGTAGGAGTAGGTGAGTAGAAGACTAGAATATAGGTGACATCATGAGGGGGTGTGTCAGACAGGCTGTAAGCTAATTGGAGCACAGTAGCTTGTGTTTGCCCTGAGTTGCTTAGGATTGCAAAGAGACGTGCCTACATTTGTCCTATTTGAAAACCTCAAACCAAAGGTGCACACTGTTAAAAGATAGGAAACTCCTTGCAAACATGAACAAAGCGTGTGTGCTCGTGTGCGCGCGTGTGTGCGTTTGCACTTGTTTGCGCGGCGTTGCCCCCTGGCAGAAACAGAAAGGCAAAAGGTAGGAAAAGAAGTAGGAGGAAGTTAACCAAGGAGAACTAGCAGAGCTGCCAGGTGAAATATATCAGAATCAGCCAATTACACAGGCAGCAGACTAGCCCAGCCCAGCCCAGCACTTTAAACTCTGCAAACACCATTCTCCCCTGTTTTTTCTCAAGAACTCTGCAACACTGCAGTATACAAAGAGGGAAAACTTAAAAAGTTTAAGTCAGACAACATGTTAGGAGCTGATCTTGCTATCATAAACCAACATGTGCAAGGTGCTGAGGGTGGTGATGTTGTGAATGCTGCTGAGCAACCCACAGTGAGGAGACGGAGAAGAGTGTACAGACCCAGGGTAACCTACCAGAGGCTACATGAGCTGGAGATAGTGGAGCACTATAGGGTGGACAGGGACCTCCTACAGCAAATTGTTGAGATGTGCCGGCCACACCTCACACACAGAACTAACAGAGGGGAACCCATCCCAGTGGATTCCAAGGTATGTGTTGGCCTAAGAATACTAGCTACAGGTACCTTCCAAAGACCAACTGGTGATATGATGGGGATTTCACAGGCATCGGCATCCAGGGTAATCCACCAGTTCCTGGATGCCATGTCAGCACATGTCGGTGAGCATGCATATTTCCCCAACACCCGTGAGGCATTGGCCAGCAATATGCATCTTTTCCACCAAATAGCACAATACCCTGAGGAAGTGGGTGCAATAGACTGCATGTACATATGCATCAAAGCACCACCCGGTGAGTGGGGTAGGGTCTACATCAACCGCAAGGGCTTCCCCTCCATCAACTGCCAGTTTGTGTGCAATGCCCAGGGCATAATAACGAATGTGTGTGCTGGATGCCCTGGAAGCTATCACAATTCCCACATTTGGCATCTGACCCAGCTGTACCAGTTATTTGCCAATGGGGACATTCCCTACGGTCACCTAGTAGGGAATGCTGGATATGCACTGGAGCCATGGCTGATGACACCTATCAGAAATGCCCACACACCTGAACAAGAACTCCATAATGAGGCACACGCACAAACAAGAATCATAATTGAGTGTGTTTGGGATGCTCAAGTCATGGTTCCGGTGCCTGGACACATCTGGTGGAGCCTTGCAGTACTCACCAACTACATGTACCCAAATTGTTATGGCATGTGCCATGCTACACAATATGATCCTGTGGAAACAGCTGCAGCAGGAACAGCATGGGGCAGGGCCAAACAGCCCCCCACCATTGCTAAGGCCTGCACAGGCACAGCGTGACTCGGAGGAAGAACAACCTGAGCTTGCCCCAGTAGGCAGAAGGAGGCATGCCCAGTATGCCCTGGCCTTGGCAAAGAGGCAACGCGTAGCACATACACTGACTCAGTAGGAATCCTGGAAATTAGACCTCTCTGTGACTCGCACATACAGTAAAAGGGATGCCTAACTTGACACTACTTGTTTTCAAACGTATAGGGAGTGTACTATGTGCATCTGACATAGGCAGCCCTGCAGCACCACCTGAGGCATTAGTACCCTATTTTAAGCAATATAAAGCACTGCTAAGCACATTTTACCAGTATTGAGCATATTTGAATACGATTGCGCATAGCTGCACACCACGCTAACCTGCACAATGTCAGGCAACGTCAGGCAATGTTGGGCAACGTCGGGCAAAGTCGGGCAAAGTGAAGCAAAGTTGAGCAAAGGCAGGCAAACATGCTCACACCTGCTTTACTGTTACTTAACCATGTCAGGTCTGCCCAGCAGGAAAATAAAAAGCAGTGACAGGGCTCGAACTCAGGATACTGCACACTATAGTCACAGTACTGAACCACTAAGCCATGACAGCACTTTACTGACACAGCCACAACTTAAGTCACTCACACATACCAGTTGGGGGGGGTCACATACCCAACAGTCACAGCCAGCAGGACAGTTGTAGACAAACGCAAACACAAACAAATGCTGTATCATGCCCTCTGAAGAGGCATATGGGTAACCTCCCCCCAGGCCTATGCAGACAGATAACAGCAGACCAGGCAGTGTGATGTGGGTTGGGTAGGCTATGAAGTCACAAACTAATATGCGTGTAATTGGAAGCTAAGGTCTGTAGCACAGTGGTATGCCTCAAGCCAGTATGATAGGCAACAGTACAGACTGACATAGCAGTGCAGGCCTAGCAAATGTGTATAAGTGTCAGGTGTACCCCTCATCCTATGTACACCCACAGTAACACTCAGGTGTGCCCCCTCCGGGTAGAAATGTACAAATAATAGCTGTCCCCCCTGTATGTAGAAATGTTGATAAGTCTATGCAAACTGACTCATGGAAGCCCTGCAGGCACAGCGTGCTTCCTGTCGATGTACAACACAAAGGTGACCCCTGAAGTAAAAAACAACTTTATTTTTCACACACATATAGTATATATGCCTATAGTGGGCATGCTCACACTCTTAAACAAATTTTGCAAATTTCAGTCAACAATATACTGAAAGGTCATACTGGGCATGCTTACACACTTAAACAAACTAAGCAAATGTCAGTCAACAACATACTAAAAGGTCATACTGGACGTGCTCACGCACTTAGGCCATGTCTGAGTACAGCAGTGGGCCACACATATCTGGCAGTTGCAGTTCTTACTCCAGACACATGTCACTATTCACCAATCCTGTCTTGTGCACACAGTGATATGAAAACAGACCCATATAATATATTGGACCCCTGTCATAATCAAACTATGTAACACAAGTGCTTAAGTTGTTCAAAGAAAGTTAAAATCCAAAGAAGATCAATAAATCTCCGATCAGTATCATCAAGAAACAATGAGCACTCCTAACATTATCCATGCCAAGCTCTGCCACAAATATTGCCAAAGATTCCATAGAGAACCATGAATCTTTCTTTAGCTATGTCATAAATATCAATGTAAACTCATATAAGTTCTGAGTTAGTGCAAAGTGTAAATGAATACATGTACACGACTGACATTGCCAACATCTTGTCAGACAGGTTCATACATATTTACCCCCCTCTCACTGACAAAAGGGCTCATTACCATACCTGGAGATTGTGAAAACCCAGAAATCACATATACAATGGTTAAACAGCTCTATCCAAACCTAAAAACATGGCGTCTATGGGATGACATGGTGTCCCTGGCTGTGTCATACATGAACTCCAAAACAAACAGACCCTGCACCTGAACAGTCTGTTGAGACTCACCCTCTGTATAGGATATGAAACTGTTGAATGGGTTGCAGCAATGTTTGGCACACTCCACAAGTGTTGGTGCACAACAGATCATGGGACCTATTGTCTTATAAGCCTAATAAGCCTGATCTGCAAGGCCATGGAGTCCATGGAACCCATAAACAGAGCTATTGGGAGCCTACAAACACCCAACCCTACCCATTTTGGTTTGGTCAGGGGCAGATCATGGTCCCTAAACCTGCTAGACAGTTTTCAAGGCAGTTACCCAGGACATACATCAATGAAATGAGCTCCACATGGCCTACATAGACCTTGAAAAGCCCTTTTCCAACATCCCACACACATGTCGTATCCACAAAATCAACAACCTGTGCATAAACACATATGTCATCTGATGGATTGCCAACTGGGGCACAGATAGATCTCACAAGGTAAGAATTGTGGTCTCCCTGTTGGACTGTAAGCTGGTAACAACTGCTGTCCCCCATGGCTCAGTCCTGGGACCCCTTCTGTCTGGTGTATACTTTTCAGAAGTAGAGTCAAACACACGAGGGCTATGGTTAGCAAAGTTTGTTGATGTCTACAAAAAGGTAGTCATAATCGATGTTTGGGACAACAGAGACATCCTTGAGAAGGGTCTCAGTCAGACAGATGTGGTGTCAAAATTATGGCCTCGAGCTACAGTCATACAAATACCACATAGATGCCAACACCCTAAATATGGAGGTAATAATAAGGGATCTATGGACACATGTGGATAGTCATCTCTACTTTCAGAAACACATTCACAAAGTGGTTAGAAAATCATGCTATGTGTTCCCACAAATTGCCAAAGTCTTTGCATGTAGGTCAAAGGAGGTTCCCTCTACTCTTCAGTCATCAGACCCATCAGAGAGTACCACGACACACTTGCGATGAATCTGACGAGGCACCTTCAGCAGCTGGAAAGACCACTGAAGTACATCAACAAGAGGATTACTGGCCTCAAACAGTTGCCCCATGCAACAAGATTGAAGTAACTCAATCTGTACTCTGTTGCATACCGTCTACTCATGCAATCTCTGCCCAACAGACAGGTCCATGTCCAATGCAGAACTGATGTACATGTTCTATCTGAAGTAAACCCAGGCCCACTGTGCCACATGCTCTAGGGATATAATCATCACAACAATAAATAGAACATGTTGGAGGGATACATTACTAACCCACAGACTTCCCTTGCTTTGGAACAGGCTCCCAGCCTACATTAAGCTGAGTTCCTCACTGACACTCTTCCAGAGGAACCTTGATAAGTGTATGTGAAACTGAACTGTCACACCATGGATCACTTTATCAGCTCTACTACACAGAGGCATAGGGAACTAACCCCAGGTGTGGTGATAGCTGCACACTCTGGCCATACTAATTTATACCTTCAGGCAGATAGCCTATTACATACCTATGTACCTATATATGTAGGGGGAACACAGTATAATAAGCCAAAGATGGATGGGCAGAGATGTGTGTAAGAGGGTGACCATGACAGGGAGCCATCCAGGACTGTCCCACCAAGCACACATCCCAATGGCACAAAAGACATGAGGTGCACATCTCACCCACTGTACATAACAGCCACCAGTATCTGTAAGCATTACAGTGTATGTGGTGGATGTGCCTGCTGTACAACATGACTGTACAATGACATACACATCTACTATCTGTAGACATGTACCTGTCACATAGGTTCATAGGTATGTAGTACACTATCTTCACAAAGGCATATAATAGCCTAGGCAAGTTGTGCAGCTTTCACCACCCCATTGGTTAGTCTCCTAAGCCCTAGTTCTAATAGTTAGTACCCTAAGCCCCTTTCTAGTGAGGCTGTTGATGTGATCCCTGGCGTGAAATGTCTGTTTCCAATCCACTCATCAAGGTTCCTATTGAAGAGTGTCAGCAAGGGGCTCTATCTGATGTACATTGGGACTCTGTTCCACAGTAAGACAAGTCTCTGGGATGGTACTCTATCCCATCAGCATGTTGTATTCATTGTTGTGATGAGGTTCATATGCCTGGAGTGTGTAGTGCGACTCAGTTTTGTTTTCCTTAGATGGAGCATGTTCAACAGTTATGTGTTGGACATGGCTCTGTATGTTGGGCAGAGCTTGCCTCTGAGTAAGCGGTACGCAATAGAAAACAGATTTAGTTTTTCCAGTTATGTTGCATAACACAACTGTTTGAGGCCAGTAATCCTCTTGGTGAGGTACCTCTGGATATGCCTAGTCGAGTGCATCAAAAATGGTGCACTGTACTCAATGATGGTTCTGATGACTTAAGAGTAGAGGGCCACCACTACCTCTTTTGATCCTGATGCAAACCCTTTGTTGATTAGGTGGGCCACATAGGATTTCCTAATCACTTTGGCAACATGGTTGTCAAAGGAGAGATGCCTATCTACTTGTGACCCCAAATCCCTTATTACCTTGTCAGTTTTTAGGGGGTAACACCTATGTGGTAGTTTGTGGGTACTTTGTTTTCCCCAAAGGGGATCACTATGCATTCTTTCGCATTGTGCTTGAGGCCATGATTCTGACACCACACATCTGTCTCATAGAGTCCTTTCTGGAGAATATTTGTATCATCCTGGGAATCTATTATGGCAAACACTTTACAGTTCCCAGCCAACTTAGTCAACCACAACCCTCCTGTGTTGGCATGTACTTCTGAGAAGTATATACCAAACAGGAGGGTCCCCAGGACTGAACCCTGGGGGACACCAGTTGTTACTGGTTTAGAGTCTGACATATAGCCAGCAACTTTTAATTTGTGAGATCTATCTGTGAGCAAGTTTGCAATCCATCTTGTGATGTATGGATTTATGCCCAGGTTGGTGAGTTCATCTATGATACCTGACTGGGGAATGGTGTCAAAGGCCGTAGTGAGGTATAGGTAGGCTGTGTGGAGCTCCTTTCAATCATCTGTAGCCTGGGTAACTGTCTCAAAGAAATCCACCCAGTTCAGGAGGCGTGATCTGCATTTGACGAAGCCAAACTGGGTGTGCTCAACTGTGTGAACGTTCCCAATGTCTTTATTGTTGACTTCCATTATGATTGGCTCCATTGCCTTGCAGATCAGACTCGTCAGGCTCATAGAGCAGGAACGCCAAGGGCCTGTTGTAGCCCAACCCCTGTGGAGTGGGAAGAACCTTGTTGTGCAACATTCTATGGGTACATATCCTGTAGAGAGGATATCCACATTCTGCCCCCACCCCCTATTAAGGAAACCATGGTAAAAAATTTCTCCAAAGCCAACTTCATGCTTCTTAAGACAGAAGTGGTGAACTTTATGACACCCATGCAGATGGACAATGCAGTTACGACTACTGAATCCTACACAATTGCACTTTATAAGCACTTACATGAGTGCATGGATTGTGCTATCCCAAACAGAGCCAAGATGCTATCCTCCAAAAAAAGGAAGCCAATCTGGTGGTCCCCTGCCATAAACAAACTGTACAACAGAAGGAAGGAACTGTTGCAAAAGAGAGTAAAATCCCATGAGTGTAGGAGCCCCCTGGTTAGCCTCAGTAAGAAGCTGCGATCCCTGATAAAATCCTCCAAAGCTAGTTACAAAAACAAAATCACCACTGATTCTAAAGACAACCACAAAGCATTATATAGCTATGTCAAGAATCTCAATGGCAACACTCGATCTGCTCTGCATTACAGCACAATGGCACTAAATATACAGACCCAACTGATATTGCCAACATCCTGGCAGATAGGTTCAGTGCTAACTTTACCCCCTCTCACCCATTAAAGAGCCCATCTCTATACCGGAAGAATGCAAACTTCCTGTAATCATGGCTGCACAGATAAAAACCACACTCTCCAAAGCCAGGAACATAGCATCCTTGGGACCAGACAACATCTCAGGCTGCGTTCTACATGAACTAGAGAACGAACTGGAACCCCACCTAAGTACCATGTTCAATCATAGCCTCACCTCAGGCTTTGTGCCTGTTGAATGGCACACAGCAATTGTTATCCCACTCCACAAGGGGGGAGCCACCACGGACCCCAGGAACTACCACCCCATTAGCCTGATGAGCCTGGTCTGCAAGGCCATGGAACATATCATCGTGGAACTTATAAGCAAAGACATAGGTAATCTCCAAACTCTGGACCCCACCCAGTTCGGGTTTGTAAAAGGCAGATCATGTCTCCTAAACCTGAAAGACTTTTTTGAAGCAGTCACCAAAGCTGTAGACAAGGGTAAGGTGGTTCACACAGCCTATCTAGATCTTGCCAAGGCTTTCAACACCATCCCTGGAATTATAGATAAACTCACTAAACTAGGTAGAAATCCCTATGTCACAATATGGGTTGCCAACTGGCTCACTGACAGAACCCACACTGTGAAAATAGCAGACTCCAAATCCGACTTCAGCCCAGTGACAAGTAGAGTACCACAGGGTTCAGTCCTGGGTCCTCTCCTGTTTGGTATCTACTTCTCTGAAGTACAGGCTAACACAAAAGGTCTTTATTAATGAAGTTCGCAGATGACTGCAAACTAGGAGCCATAATCGAAACTCCTAACGATGTGGACATCATACAAAAGGGCCTCACTGAGACAGATGCCTGGTGTCAAAGCCATGACCTCAAGCTCAATGCCAAAAAGTGCATTGTCATCCCCTTTGGTAAAAACTCTGTACCCATAAACTACAACATAGGCGGTATTATACTTAACACCGAAAGTGTGATAAGAGACCTTGGGACACAGGTGGACAGTAGTCTCTCCTTTGATAATCACATCGCCACAGTAGTCAGGAAATCCTTCTACGTGGCACACCTCATCAGAAAAGGTTTCTCATCCAGAAAAAAAGAGGTCATTGTTCCCCTCTACTCATCACTCATTAGACCCATTATAGAGTACAACTCCCCTTTTGGTTTGTACCTCACAAGACATCTACAACAACTGGAAAGGCCGCAGAAATACCTCACAAAGAGGATTAACGGCCTCAAACAGATGCCTACACAGACCGTCTCAAAAAACTCCAGCTTTACTCCGTCGCATATCACCTACTCAGAGGTGATCCCTGTCTAACATACAAAGTTATGTCAAACCCAGAGCTGTTGGACATGCTCCACTTAAAGAAATCCCAGTCCCTCCGAGCTACATGCTCTAGGAACCTAAACTTTGTAACCACAATAAACAGAACATGCTGCAGGGATAGATTCCTGTCCCAGAGACTTCCCATACTCCAGAATAAACTACCTATATATATATATCAAACAAACTCCTCATTAGCACTCTTCAAGAAAAATCTTGATGATTGGATGGGAAATAAGAAATTCATCCTGGGGATCACCTCTGTGGCTCTGCTCAACAGTGGCACAGGAAAATAATTTTCTTGGGTGGCAAAAGCCAGGAAACCTTTTTAGGCTTGGCTTGTATAGTTCCCAGGGCTGATAGCCTAGTACCTACCTATGAACCTATGAACCTTTGAGCCTTGCCTAAAAAAGGTAATATGGGGACAGCAAGAGCCTTGGCCAGTATTCAGAAGCATAGGGGTGACAGGTGCAAACCATATCTAGCGAAGCAATGAGGCATGTCTGTCATGTCATCCCAGGCAGACAGAGAGTGGATACCCTTTGAATGACACCAGAAGCTCAACCAATTGTTGAAGTTTATCATGTACCCTTTGAATGACACCAGAAGCTCAACCAATTGTTGAAGTTTATCATATTTCTGTTATATTGCAGTATCGTGTAGGTGAAAGTAAGATGCTACTCAAGGTCAGGGTCATACCAGCCTGGGCTACATGATCATACAGCTACTATATATCTCTTGTCATGTTGTCCTGGGAGGTACGTCTCAGATCATTCACACTGACATGTACAAAGACTGTGTCATATATGTACCTGTTCTGGAGTGATCTAAGTGCTTGTTTTATGTGGCGGATCATAGCACCTGACAGACAACTGACAGTAACCTTCCCCTTGTCCAGCCTAGTGAGTGGAACATCTGTGTGCCTGACTATGGAGTCACCTATTGCTAGTGTGTTGGATATGTTGTTTTGCCTTAGGGCCTGTTGTGAGGCACACTGCTTTGGTGTATTATGTGTTTTTTGGCATGTGCTTGGAGGTGCATGTTGCTTGCTTGTCTGCTTAGGAGGACACTCCCTCCTTTTCAGATTAATATTTGTATTCTCCGAGTATGGTAATGTGTATTTATGTGTGTGTTTTGCTGGTGCTTATATTGTAGGTCTATGTGAGACTGTTGGTGTTGTGCTTGTATGACCCTACTCCTCTTGACTGTATTATCCAGTATTGGGTTGACAGATATTAGCCACTGGTTTGACCCTGTGTGTGCCAGCATGTGGTACATCAACCCATATATGATATGGTCATAGCCTATGCATACAATACACTCACAATACACCTAGTATGATAAGCCTACTGAGGTTAGCAAATGTGAAAAAAATATTTGGGCAAACTGTCAGTGAGTAATGTCTGTATTGCACCCTGTAACTCCATATTGCTTGCTGAAGTGTAAAGAAGTACTTTGTTTGGATTAAGAACCCCACACTTGCCAACTGTGTATGTGTGTGTGTGTCTGTCTCTCCATGGGGAGGGAGCAACCTTTTTGGAGACTACTCACACCCCTTAAAAGTGATATACTCATCTTTGTCAAGTCTGATGATGTCACCATCCTACAAATATACCTGTGGGAAGATGAAATCCCAGTAATATGTAGAGTGCGTCTTGTAAATGTGTACTGCTGTAGTATCATAATGTAGTTAGGTAGGGGTTTGAGTCCTGTACTTGCCAACAGTGTGTGTGTGTCTCCCTGAGGACAGAGCAACCTTTTTGGAGACTACTCGCACCCCTTAAAAGTGATATACTCATCTTTGTCAAGCCTGATGATGTCACCATCCTACAAATATACCTGTGGAAAGGTGACATCTCAGTAATGTGTATAGCATGTTGTGTAAATGCATACTGCTGTAGCATCATAATGCAGTTAGGTAAGGATTTGAATCCTGCACTTGCCAACTTTTTGTGTCTCCCTAGGGAGGGAGCAACCTTTCTGGAGACTACTCACACACCTTAAAAGTGATATACTCATCTTTGTGAAGTCTGATGATGTCACCATCCTACAAATATACCTGTGGGAAGGTGAAATCCTAGTAATGCATATAGCGTGTCGTGTAAATGCGTACTGCTATGCTGTCATAATGTAGTTCGATAGGGGTTTGAATCCTGCACTTGTCAACTGTGAGTGTGTGCGTCTCCCTGTGGAGGGAGCAGCCTTCTTGGGGACTACTCACATCCCTTAAAAGTGATATACTAGTCTTTGTCAAGTCTGATGATGTCACCATCCTACAAATATACCTGTGGGTAGGTGAAACCTCAATAATGTGTATAGCGTGTTGTGTAAATTCATACTGCTGTAGTATCATAATGTAGTTGCCACTGTGGTTTGGACTTTGGTAAAGAGATGTTTTAACTAGAGTGTCTGTGAATCATCAGGTTTTACATTCTTCAGGTCTGGAAATGTGGCCCTTGTGTAATGACAAGGTGGTGAAATCCACATTCAAACTGTCTGACAAGATACTGGCAATGTCAGTCAGATAAGTGTACTTTGTGACCATTTACATTAACTGTGACCCAATCTGAGATTTCCCCTCTAGATTATAAACAACATTAAAGAAAGCTTTAGTGTTGTCTTTGGAATCCTTGCCAATTTGTATTTTGAAGCTTGCCTTGTATGGTTAATGAGGGCTTGTATTTTCCCAATAATACTGACCAGAGAGGTTATCCCTTCTTGGTATGTAACTCTTTTTTGGTACAACTTCACACCTTCTATTATATATTTAGTTTATGGCAGGGGTCCATGAGACTAATGCACTTTTACTGTATAACTGAGAATTTCTTGTGTTTGTGATAGCACGGTCCATGCAACTCTGTAGGTGAACAGTGTGCATTACTAAAGGATTATGCAGCTGGGACAGTGTTAACCTTAGTAATGCAAATCAATGACAGATAGCAACAACAGCATCACCCACAGCACAGTGTCAACCTGTGTCATACACACACATGCGTACTCAAGTTCCAAAATGTGTGTAGTACAATGCATACTGGCCACCAATAGAAACTATGGAGTGTTAACACTGGCCAATTCAGGGCATGTCACCCTGCCCATGTGTCCAATATACATGTACATGCAGACAGTGCACCTCCACCATGTTCACAAATGGACACCTGCAAACCTGTGCTGCACACACCCCACACTTACTGTCCACTGTATAATGCATGCTGACACAACTACACACATCAGCCAAGTGGCACATGGGCAAACAAAACACAATTGGAATAAACACTGGTGAAAACAATACAACATTGCCAATTACAGCTTTAATGCATCATGCCTGCTCAGCTACACCTTCAAAGATATCATTACACTTTACTGCTGACAACATGCTACACATCCAACCATTGCTATACTTTATTAAAGTCACCCTGTGCATCAGCACCATGTTAGCCTGTTCCTGCATCAATGTTACAGATGACAGGAGGTGGCACAGGTTTCATCATATGCACAGGGTGTGTTGTTGGTTTGCCAGAGGCCTACACTGAGCCATACAATTGACATGTGTGTGTGAGTGTGTGTGTGAGGGCCATGAGTACTGTTATGGGCCAATGTTGATGTCATGTGTGCGGGTATGTGTTTGCCCTAGGTTTCTGGTTTATGTGTGTGCGTCTGCACGCACACAGTTCCACCATGTGGCTGCCATATACAGGGATTTGTGAGACAGCTACAGACTGTACCTGGCATGCTTTACAGATCACCATCTCTGGCCACGGACACGGAAACTGTGCCTGACAGGGGTGTTACAGACAGTATCAGGTACTAATCCAGATTGGGTACTATCCTCAGAGGTTGATAAATGTCCACTGGATCCAGGTCCCTGCTGGGACTGGCCAGAGCTATGTGCATGTGGTCTGCTAGGATGGTCTATGGACAGCCCCCCCCAACATTGATGGGGCTGGTACTGGCACTACAGGAGCGGCTGTGACTTGATGGACACCCACGGCGACCTCCAGCTGGTGATGTTGCTGGCATCATCCACGTCGACGTCTCAACCATCCTGCACTGTCCTGACACATGGACATGACATTATGGAGGACATCCAATGTCTCACCCCAACGTCTATCAATGATCTCAATGTAGTTACGTATGGCACCTGCTAGGTCATGGATACTGTCATTTACAGAGGTGTAATGAGCCCTCTATGCCCTTAGCCCATATCTGGTGTACCACTCCTTTCGTGTCTGTGCCTCCATGACAGCCTGGAACATGCGTGTGGTAGAAAGAGGTGTGGCAAGTCTGCCAGGGGCATGATGATCAGCAGTGCTCTGACGAGAACCCCTGAGAATCTGCCTATGTGGTACCATTCCAGACATCTGGCTATGGGTGCTGGGTCCTGATACATGTGCCATAGATACCACACTGTCCTGGCCAGTGCCAACCATACACTGTCCTGCAGCTAAGGGCAATGGTGATGATGGATGTGCAGGCAGTATGACTGTGCGCATGGATGGGGTGGAGACTTGTGTACTGTCAACTGGTGGCCTAGCAACAGACCCTGACAAACCTGCCTGTGCCTCAACACACCTATCCTCATGATCACTGTCTCTGTCAGTGACATCAGGTTCCCTGCTGTTCTGACCCAGCCCCACCTTGCCACCTGTGAGAGGAAAACAGGAAACACGCTTTAAGACCTGAACATGACTTCAGACCACATGCACACATGCACACACACAAAACTACACTCCTCCCAAAAGCAGACACACACAACACCAGCAATCACAGAACATACACAATAGCAGGTGATGGTGGAGTACAGTATCACAAGCAAAACAGTCATATCACACCTGTCAGCATGCAGTACATGTGTTGCTCAACAGCATGCAGTGCAAGTGTAGTCAATCCCTGTTACTAACAGTATACATGGCTTTGATGCATATGTTTTGTTATTAGGTGATGGCCCTCCCCTGGAACACAATGCATACGTGGATACAACATTGCTGTGCAGGTATTCATAACCCTGTGATGTACTATGCACCATAACTCACAGGTGTACATACCATTGCTGGATGTGTATTTGTGTCTCAGATATGTATCAGATGCTGATTACAGCATCTGTGTCTTAAGCGAATAATTGTGGGTATGTGTTAATTGTGGACATGTTTTTAGCACATGCATGATGAGTATTCACACAACATCATCAGTGGTGCATGGATAATTGATGGAATACCATTCGGCCACATACCCAATGTACAGTACTTATGGTGAGTGTAGATCATATTGTGGATATGCCAGTCTCATCCATGACATGGCATGCTAAAACACAGCTGCATATTTAAACACTACACATACCCAATATGTGTCATATGACCTAGCCACTCAATAGCATCACAAGACATATATGTGTCAGTTGTGCAAATGGTGATTGGTAAGTATACTGTTTAGAGGTGCATATGTGTGCACACATGCATCATTATGGTGTGTAGCAATGACAGCTATGTGTAGTACTGTGGTTACAATAACTGGATGGGGTAAAGTACCATAGACCATCATCATGAAGCATCAGGTGGTCACTCAAGGCTACAAATGTTTCACAAACCAGCACAAATCATGCTGTGCCAGAACTGTACTACCTTGGCTAAATTCACCATTTCACAACCAGTTGTTACGTAAGTTTGTAAGGAGGCCAATAAGGAGCATTCCCTGACATGAATGTGTAGTGTGTTGCAGAGTGTTTAAATGCCCCAGGATAGGCCTCTTCCCCACAGGTATATTCTGTGTAATGTCTGGATGAGATTTTGGATACTGGAGTGTGTCTTTACAGAGGGTTTGGGAATCCCTTATGTGTAGCATGTTAAAATGCTCTGTGTATGACATAGATGTGTATGTTATGTGGATGTTGAGTATCAACTGTGCCTATCCAATGGTCACTACAGTCTAGCCACATTTGTTTGAGATGGTCTGGGTATTGCATGTGTTTGAGGCTGCTAATCACATTAGTGAGATGTGCATGCTCTTTCACCAAACATGCACAGCATGCATTATGGGTAGGTGTGTTACATGTGTACATGGCCTACACCTTAACTATGACATGCACTTTTTATTTCCAATAATAAATGTAGAACACATTCACCAGCATCTGTCCACTGCCTTGACGTCACCCCCAGAGGTACCTACATAGAGATGAGACAGTTTGTCAGTGGCCACAACTGTGGCATTGCTACTGTGTGTTTGCAATCTTACAGTACAACAGTTTACATTCACAGGGCTACAGATTATTTTCCAAATGATCAGTATTGCACAACAACAGACTCCACATCTTTGAATGACACACTCCACATCTCATATATGCATGATCTACCAATACAGATAACAGTAGTCTACAGATATACCATGTTACCTGCATGCTCCATGTGTGCTTGCTGGGTGGCTCCAACCTCTGTCATGGTGTATGTCTGCTGATGTTGTTGTTGGGCAGGTGTCACCAGGCTCATGAGCAGCTCCTCCACTCTGGTGAGGGGGGATGTATGCTAACACCACCCCCTGTTGCAAGCTGTTCCGTACACACATCAGCGGCATGCTGACGGAGAAGATCACTGCAGTGGTGGTGTACCTGCTCATATGTACGGTTATGCAGGCCTACCTCATTGACCGTGCAGACAAGATCTTGCCACAATGCAGTATGCTCCTGCTGGTCCTGGCTGGTTCATGAAAAGAGCACACAGTAGTGCTGAATCGTGATGCTAGTGATGATATCATCTTTAGCCCTGCTGTAGCTTGGGTTCCTGTGGTGGGCCATGATCCCTGGAAGACATAAATACAAAAATATGTCTGAGCAAGTCATATGGCACATTTAACATTATACAGTACAGATATCACTGAACTGCCATATATATATATATATATATATATATATATATATATATATATACTTACATACATAATACAATATGTTGTACCTGAGCACAGATTACAATAATTACTCACACACATACATCTACATGTTGGAGTACATTTTCTGTAGTGTTGTATGATTGTACTGGATGTTATGTTTGTGAATACATAAATGATATGTATATCTGAGATGGCTTAATGGCAAATCACATATGCTGTGATGTGAATGGTTGTGGTTTTTTTACTAGTAAATGCTTTTTATTTTGTTACTAGAAAAACAAAGGTCAGAGGCTACAGATGGAATAAGGCACATTTCAGCATTTGCAAGTGGGTTTTCAGAAGGGTAAGCACAGCTTATAGAAGTTTAGCAACCTATAAGCTAACTGAGAGTGAAACACTGTAACTGCCACTTATCACTGCTCACCCCACAATTGCTTGAAAGTGCCTTGCTCACTCTCTATCCAATGAACCATGCTCTGCACAGCAACAAAATAAAATCACTATATAAGACTATACAAGAGTACCTGGCACACTGTATGCAACACAATGCACCCCCTAGCCACAGCAGATATACATCAAGCTGATGTGTAAAGAAATATATCATCCATCACAATAAGTGTAAGGTCCAGTAAATGTATTAATATTATACCACAGAACTTGTTAATGCCAAACCCATGGCCAAATATGTGTGCAATTGGGAATATAGGTCACATACTCCTGTAGTACACTATGAATGTTGCTAGATACACAGTTATACGTATTACCACACATGTGTCAAAGGACATGTTACAGACATACACACACACACGTTAGACATAATTACAGGACACAAAGGGATGACAACCCAGATAAGCTTTCAGTGTGTACTATACAGTACTGTGTGTCAGTACTTACACAACCTTAATCTTGAGAAATGTAATCTGTGATGAATATAGGGACCACACAAAACAGTAGATGCGAGCAATGTGGAGATACACCATACTTTGCTGTACAGGCCCAGAGCTTCAATTAGTACTACAGTGCACACAGGATTTGCATTTAACATCGGCACCAATCAATAATCATACATGTAGTGCTTTAGCCTCCAATGACACACCCTAGTTAAAACCAAGGGACTTAATCACACTGTATGCAATAACACTTGTTCTGCCTAGCAACAGAATACACAGCTTTTGCTAGGATCAAAGCAAGGACCCAGAATACCATAACATAAACAGTTTCCCAGTAAGCTGTCCCACAGATGCATATCTTTGACGTATTCACAAACATATTGACCATCACAGTCAGTCAACAGTACAGATAATCTATTGCAACAAGTAGATGTAGGTGTGTATGAGTATATATAAATAAATATATATATATATATATATATATATATATATATATATATATATATATATGTATATATATGTGTGTGTGTGTGTGTGTATATGTATATAGACATATACACATCCATTTATCTACATATACATATATATATATATATATATATATATATATATATATATATATATATATATATATATATATATATATATATATATATATATATATAGATATATAGATATATATATATATATATATATATATATATATATATATATATAGGCACATATACATTTCACCTTTCATAGTGAAAATATCAATTATACAAAGGATGTAAGGTGTACAGTAATGTAATAACATTGCTCAGTCTTGGGATAAATGCATTGAAGGTGTTCACAGCCCAGGTAGCTTTAGCAGGCCTTACTGGCTTCAACATTGCAAACTGAATGAACCACCCATAGTGTTTAACCACTGCATGTCATATACCAGCACTGTATGTTGTCTTGTTTGTCACACACTAAAACCTAGATACAAATATGCACATACTAACATTCACCAACATATATATCCCCCCTTTGCAAACACTTGCAAGATGTCCCCTGCTCTATGCACATATACAGATGTGAATATATATGACACATATATATTTCTCTGTATGTGTGTGGCATACACACACATGGTCCACACTGTTGTCAGTCCCTGGACCTCACAGCTGAACTGTTGGGCCTCGCTGCAACACAAACAGGTGTCACATATGAACACAGACTAACATTAGCGGGTATATATGGCAACAGATGCTAGATAAGCATACTAGACTGCTACAGCAGTTGCCAATGCTAAGCTACACTTTAATATGACTATCATGCATGTGTTGTTCTGTCACATCCATGTTTATATAATGTCAGTGGTAATCCCCCCAACAGCCATTGACCACACTACTGTACAGAACACAGATAACATGGATCAGATCTTTAACATTTAATGCTGAGCTATACATTTCATAGGTATGTCCCACTGCCCACAGGTACACACAGTATTTTCCATACCAGTAGTTAAGCAGAACATCTCTGCAGAAAGAAGTACTGCTGCCACATATGAATGTTTCACATTATGTAGACTATTCTTCAATAACATCTACTACATGCCAGTAAATACATATGTGCCACATACCTTTCCTTTGTATAATTTGGTAATATTTCTTTTTCCTTTTCTCTCTCTCTCTCTCGCTCTCTGTCTCTCTCTCTCTGTCAGTCTCTGCAATAGAGTGATTGAGTTTGTTGGCATAGATTGAAGCCTGCTTTTGTAGGAATTGCACATGAGCATGTGATGGCCTCTGCACCAGATAGTGCCCACCATTTGCTAACTGCATGCAGCCTGCTGTGTAGTAATTGCAGTAATCACTATCATAGCAACCCAGTACTATAAATTACTGACTCGTGTAGATGTGGCCCTTTCAGCTTTCCAAGATGGAGATCATCCTTGTTTGGTGTGGACATCATTGTTTAAGACAGAAGGTTGGTATAGTTCTTATATCAGAAGCCAGGGGTGTGGCCAGAGATTTACATTTTGTACTCAGACCTAATGTTGCTGCTTACAGTACCCACTTGTCAGTGTAGAAATGTACTCACCCCTCAAAATGTTACCCTAAGATACATGGAAAGATGTACTTTCTTTTCAACTGTTACAGTTAACTGCCATACAAAGCTAGTTATAGAGATGTATTCCTTTGGCACAAGAATTGTTTGTGAACTGTTATACTGTGAATATTCATTTACACAGTTCTAAACATTTTGTGCTTTTTTAGTATTGACATTAGCACGAGCTGCTCAGAAAAACTGGACACATTTCAGTACAGTGAGTATGCTTACCTACATCCTTGGCAGATCCTGCACACACAGGTATATTCTACATTTGGGTAGGGGTGCAGAAGTACAGAGAGCATAAGTAGTATTGTGTGGATTTTATCTTGCTGGACTTACAGGGTTGCTGTGTACATGTTAGTTTCTCATGGCATGTAGTCTGTCTGCATAACTCCCAACTGTGGACCTATCCACATGATAGCCAGAGAATAGCCTGTTATTTTTGTCTGTGCACCACACAGGTCTTTTCAGCAATAGATTAATGGCATTCTTACAGTTGGTTGCTACCAGTACATGGCTACATCCATTTGTATTTCAGTATTTTATTCCTACATAAGGGTATGCTTCCAAAACTCCTTTCAAAGCTATTTGCACAGTGTGTAACAGCAGAAAGGCTAATATGCCTCTGTGTTTCTGCCTCTGCCAGACCTCTCAACCAATCAGGTACATATTTGAACAGAATCAGGGAAAAGTCAAGAAAACTCAGGGACAACCAGGGACACCTTTAAAATATTAGTGCCATTAAGTTGAAACATTGAGAGAATCAGAGCATATGAATTAATACACCTTTTCTGAAGTAAAAGAAGCCTATAACTCTTAATTATTGTCATTATTCATTAAGTGTAATTCACCACCTTTCTGCCCAAAGTCATTAGTTTTAGGAGGGATTCAGAGGGACAGAGCTAAAATTTGGGTCAAAATCAGGGATGTCCCTGAAAATTAGGGACAGTTGAGAGGTATGGCCTCTGCCCTAAACAGATATGCCAGTGTTTGTCCTGCTGTGATACTGTGTGGGGTTGTAAGGTGATGATGTAACATTATTTCCTGCTAGAATGGCTGCTTCTCTTATCACAGTCATGTAATGTAATCCCACAACAACTGTTGGCCAACATCCACAGAACAAGTTGTGTGGTATGGTATTCCTAATTTTCCTTTACATTCACTAATTCTGATGCATGATATAATTATTTAAGTGCCAACTTGATGTATATCTACCGTGGCTTAGTGATACTTCATGTTGTGCAGTGTGTGCAACGTCCGGGGTTCGAGACTTAAAGAGGTGTTTTATTTTTTTCCCGAGCAGAACAGGGGCCCTCACATACAGAGTGACTAAGGTACTTTTAAGCAGTTGTAAGTGGGTTTGCGTGGGTTTGCGCAATGCTGCACATTGCTTAGCCAAGTGCAAACAAGTGCAAACCCGTGCATACCCGCTAACTACTGCTTAATAGTGCTTACTCCCGCTCATCCCCGTGCTAATTTCTTTGAAAGAAAAGAGAAATAGGAAAGTGGTAAAAAAGGGGCACAAAGAGGGAAAGACAGTATGGAAAAAGAGCTTGGGATGTGCAGGACGGGTGTAGGGAAGGTCCATAGCTGCCCATTTCTTCAACAGCAACAGCTGTGCATATGCAATAAATTTGGAGGTAGATATGAACCCTTCAACCCCTGAGAGAGGGGTGAGGACAGCAAAGTATGTTGTAATGCCAATTAAATAACATTTCATGTGTCCAGTGGGCATGTGTGCAAAATGGACAGCTATGTATGGGGGGTAATTTTTTTTGGGAGCAGATTACCCTTTTTTTTTCAGGTGAGAGTGGAATGTGGGGTAGGGGAAGTAGGTTGGGGAGGTAAACAGACAAACAAGATGCATACAGGGGCGGTATATGAAACATGTGGTGGGTGAACACCTTTGACGGGGAGGGATGTTTGGAAATCGCAAGCCCATGAGCCCCCAGATGGAAACAGTGGGACTGAAGTTCCCACCCATGGGCAGTCACCACTGCACCTTCATGGCCCAGAAGGTGGCTGTGCTGGAGGCTGTGTAGGAGGGGCAGGCTGACCCGGGAGTTGTGCCACGCGGGCCTCAAGCTGGCGTAGATGTTCTGCAACAGAACGTTCAATCTCTCTACGCACCACAGCCCGGACTGTACAAAGGGTGATAGGTGCCTCTCCACCCATGCTTGCATGGGGGGGGCCCGAGCCCCATCCCCTGCAGTGCTTCCACCCAAAGGGGGCACAGGGCCAATGGAGGAGGTGGTCCCAGTCTGGGCACCACATCTGCTGGTGCCAGGTGCCATCGCCAGCTGAGGTGGGACAGGTGGGTCCTCTGGGACTAGCCTTCCTGTACGAATTATGTTTTGGAGAGTTTAATAAAGATATGGGTTAGTAACAGTCAACAGCATTGCCAATTAGTTATAACAGCATGCAGTAGTATTCCCATTAACGCAACACACCAGATTCTCAACAGTTGAAAAGCAAGCATGACACATGCATATATAGAACAATAGTGGACATTACAACAGCATGCAGGTTTAATTGATGGCAACAGGCCACCAATACTGTGGTATTTTAACAGGGCACATGCATAGAAATAAATGCAAATATTTATAAACCAATAGGAGATATGTCCCAACAAATGTTTTGAGATTAGACATACCGATTGAGGTGTGGAATTGCATTTTTTATGCACATACAGTAGGGTGGAAAAAGATAGCGCAATTAACAACTTATATATCCTTCTAGTTTTCACTACATTCCTATTAACTGCAGTTATATGTCCCTTACATGTATTAATACACTACCCAATGTCCTTTTATCGTGCTATTGGATTTTGCTAGATCATTATATACATGAGCTGTATCTTACATACAAACTCTCCAAGATGCAGATGTTACTGCAACATATTTTGAGAGTTGCTCACACACACTACTGCTAAGATGGTACACTGACAGCTCTACTTTCATATAATTATCTAGATATGTTCAGGTGAAAGTATCAGTTATATGTTAACAGCTCCTTACATTTCTGGCAGCACACTGACATTTCTGGGGAACACAATACCAAGCTACTCATGTGCCACATTAACCTGTACATGCTGGGCATGAACCAACAGTTGAGGGCTGTAAATATGCATAAAAGCTACTGGCACTCCCTTCATCCACGTTGTATGGGCCTACCCAAGTGTGGGTTGACACTGCTTAATACAACACTACTATTTGTAGAATGCAACAGTACAACAACATATCAAAGAAAATGACACAGACGCACTCCAGGAATTATACATTTATTAAAGGAGTATTACACCTTAATTTATTGGGTTAAAACACTTTTTGAAGGCTATCTCATTTATTTTATATAACAGTACATGCAGAATAATTACTAACCTGCCTCATGACGCAGCCTTTGCAGCCTATCTTCATGGGCTTGCAGATTCGTAGCCTGCTCACCTGCAGCTGTGAAGTAAATGCAGTGATATTGAGACATACCTATCCATAGTATAGACAAGCACGGCAAATCTTAACTACTTAATACAATGGCTACTTACTCAGTACTGGAGCATTAGGCATCATACGGGATTCTGGAATCCACTGGTCCAGTTCATCCCCCCCATGCCGCTTCAGGTCAGAATAATGGTGCCTGACCTGCTCACCAGTCCGAGGAACACCAGTGGCACTGGTGAGATCATGGGCAAGACTGTGCCAGGCCTCCATTTTATATTGGGTACCCTGGTACAGGCCCTGCAGGAGTCTTTCCTCATGTTTGTGGACGAGGAGCCAAACCATAATTTTGGACTCCTGGATGCCCCAGCATTGTGCTCTAAATCGAGTTCCTTCACCAACACCAGCCATGCTGATTGCAGAAGGAAGCCTAAACCAGTTATAGCAAGTATTCCCACCTGTGGAGCTTAAATATGCCGCATTTCCCGCACTTATTTGTGATTGGCCAGTTTTGGAAAAGCTCAGCTGTAGGCACGCCTGCTTTTCTGATGTTGGCAATATTTAAAATTCCTTTGATAGATATGTGTCTGTTGAAAGTGCATGTTTGTGAAATGCTGTCATGGCTTAGTGGTTAAGTACTGTGACTATAGTGCACATTATACTGAGTTCGAGCCCTGTCACTGCTTTTTATTTTCCTGCTGGGCAGACCTGACTGGTTAAGGAACAGTAAAGCCGGTGTGAGTGTGTTTATCTGATTTTGCTCAACTTTGCCCGACTTTGCCCAACTTTGCCTGACTTTGTCCAACGTTGCTCAACGTTGCCCTACATTGCCTGACGTTGTGCTGGTTAGCGTGGTGCGCAGCTACAAGCAACGATGTTGTGCTGGTTAACGCAGTGCACAGCTATGTGCATTTGTATTTAAATATGCTCAATACTAGTAAAATGTGCTTAGCAGTACTTTATATTGCTTAAAATAGGCTACTCATGCCTCAGAATGCATAAACATTTCACCTTCATATATATATATATATATATATATATATATATATATATATATATATATATATATATATATATATATATAGATATATATATAATTTGTGCACTACTACATTTAACATGTCAATGCTTTTTACAAAACTTATATATAAAAAATGTCAGGAAACATTTTTGTATACAGATTTCCCACAGAAAATTGAACATGCAGTAGTGGGACTTGAACCGGGAATGCCTCCTCTTTGTGCGAAGGATCTAACCACTACGCTATCGCTATACTGCTTTATTTATATATATTTCTTATTATCCTCTTCTGGTGTCTAAGCTGCCAACTGTAGCTAAGCAATGGGCAAACCCGCGCAAACCCGTGCAACTACGGGCAGCTATAGCGGAAGAAAAAAAAATAATTTTTATTTTTTATTTTGTACGTTAACATATGGGGGAGTGTAGTGTTACCTTGTACACATGTGAGTGGACTCGCTCATGTTAATGGAAGTTGCAGCATTTCTTCATTGCAGGGGCATGGATTTTTGGACTGCTTGGCAGTCCAACATGCCCCCCAAACTCGTCCACGATCCGTGTAAGCTTTAGAGTTGAGGCAGCGTGTCCTCATTAATATGTATGGTGCGTTGCCATCATACTCTTACACTGGCATTTCCTTGCAAGACTAATCTAGTCTTACACGGAAGATTAGTGAATCCGGAGGCACAGTTTTGCCATTGTGCTCAATGGCAGGCAGAAGACAACATGGCCAGTGAATAGTGGTTGCTAAAGGGGGAGGCTCAGTGTGGGCTCAGAATGCTTATTTCAGGTTATTTTTTATATTTTCAGCCTGATCACATTTGTGTGTCGCTGCCCTATGCATATTTCTTGGCATTTTAACCTTTCAGAGTTCTGCATTGTCTTAATTTTGCTTGACTGAATTATTTTATATATTTTCTGGCATTGTTTTCTCTTTTTCATCTGTCCTAAAACTGGTCCTCCCACACTCTATTCTTGTGGTGCTGTTGTAGTTGGTGGCTTTGCAGTTGCCCGCCCCTACTGTAAATTTGATGTGGGACACCCCTCCCAGTCTGGTCTTCACACTAATTAATACAGAGAGAACATTTGAGAAGGCCAACCCACTTAGGTTTTTAACCTTGAATGTTTCTTCTGCTCCTTCTTCCTCTGTCCTTGCACTTTACTAAAAAAAATTGCACTTTATTTTGCTTTTGCATCTTCTTAAAAATACTCAATTGCATTTATTCTGCTGAATTTATTACTGCTTGTTAGTAACCTGATTAAATTGTAACTGTTGTTCTAAGCCTTTGGTTGAAGCACTTGGGCGTCAGACCAGTTGTTTTACATTAATAAGGATTGTGGTCTGCACTGCTGTGGCAGGACATGTAGCTTACATCCTTCTAAGTTGGGAGTTGCTGATTGAAGGCTTAGTGTCTGTTATTCTAAAAGTGTATTAGTTCTGGTTTAAGCACTTGGGCTTCAGGTCAGTTATTTTACATTAAGAAGATGTGGTCTGTACTCTTGTGGGAGGAGAGGGTAGATTCTGCACTTCTGATCTGGGAGTTTCTGGTTAAAGGCTTATTGTGTCTGCTTATTTGAACTGATTCTTTCTGAAATTGGTACTCCTTGTTTGCTGTAGCATAGACTAAATTCAGACCTGCTGAATCTTGCTTTGGTTGTATAACTTGAGCACTAATCCAAACCATCTTTTTTGGAGAAGATTCCCCTGCACCCTAGTCGCAGGAGTGTGCAGTTAGAACTTCTCTGATCGAAGACTGCTGGAACTGGGCTCAGTTTGTAGCTTTTTATTGTTTAATTGGTTAATTTGTTTAAATCAGTTTGCTCATTTGCTACTGTTATTAAAAAAAAATACATTTTATGCATTGCCGCTCAGCTTGGGTTAAACTATTCCTGGTGCCATAAAATCTGCTCTTCAAATTTTCCCTTAGAACTAGCCAGCTTTTTAGTTTTAGCACTCAAATCTGTTTCTTTGAGCTCAGCACTTTTTCAGAACTCATTGTAAGAACTAAATAAGATACAAATTACTACAGCACTCAACTTTCCTCACTTGTCTAGAGGAAAACAATTTTTAGTACTTAATAAATAAGCACCTATCCAGGCATGTCTAAGAGTCAGCTCCTGATGTTTTCTCCTATCTACCTGATGAATCTGGGCATCTTGGGGAAATGCAGCAATTGCCTCATGTACACAGACAACCCTCTCCTCCTACCACCCAACACTGCAACCTATGAGAGATGCACTTATATAGCAAAACTGGAAGCAAAGCTCTCTTCACCCAAGACTGGACTAGACAGTCAAGAGTGAAGGCAAACACTTGCACCACACCGCACTCATCGCATAGTCCCTCAAAACCTACACCACCAAAACAGACACATAGAAACACAAAACACACACCTAAATTCACGGAGGCTCTCAATAAAAATCTGCTCAAGCAACAGAGACCTCCAAAGCAGAAATCCAAGCAACCTCTACCCCCAACACAACCCAAATGACACATAGCCCACCAATGCAGTGTGCCACTCAACCACAGCCCATAAGGCATAACAACGTACCCAACACACTAGTCATAGGTGACTCTATAGTCAGGTACACTGATGTTCCACTCACCAGACTAAACACGGAGAAAGTTACTGTCAGCTGCCTGTCAAGTGCCAGGGTCCAACACATAATGCACGCACTCAGGTCACTCCACAACAAGTATAAATATGACTCTGTCATTATTCATGTTGGTGTGAATGACCTAAGACATACCTCCCTGGACTACATGAAAAGAGACATGCAGGAACTCTCCAATCTTGTAGCCCAGGCAGGTATGACCCTAGCCCTAAGTAGCATCCTGCCATCACCCAGAATGATACCACAGTACAAGGACAAAATGATTGACATCAACAATTGGCTAAGCTTCTGGTGTCATTCTAAGGGGATCCAGTATCTGCCTGGGATGACATGCTCGACAGACCACGATGCTTTGCCAGAGATGGCCTGCACCTGTCACCCTTGGGATTCTGGATACTGGCTAAGGCTCTTGCCACCTCTATAGTGCCTTTTTTAGGCAAGGTTCAAATGACAAATTCACCACCATAACAGGTACAAGCAAGCAAAATCTGAGGGTAATGCTACTCAATGCTAGAAGTCTAAACCTCAAAATGCATTCACTCACAGCACTCCTTAAAATGGAGAACATCGACATCTGTGCAGTGACAGAGACCTGGTTCAAGGCTCCAAAGAGCACCCCTGCATTACCAGGCTATAATTCATACCACACCTGTCAGCCACCTAACCTGGACTGAAACAATAAAGGCGGAGGCGTGTCCATATTTATTAAGGATATCCACACCTCCAGGCTAGTTGCTCAGCATAATGCATCTGAGATTATCCAAGTGCAACTAACTCTGGGCAAGACGGCAATCCAAATTGTAACTTGCTACAGATCCCCCACCATGCCCCAGGATTCCCACTCCTCATTTCTTGAAACACTGGAAAATATTAGGGTACAATCCAACACTCTAATAATGGGCGATTTCAACTACCCCACCATTAACTGGGAAAACTACTCATGTACCAATTCTTTTGCTCAACATTTTCTGAATTCATAAATTGCAATGCCTTGGATCAACTTATCCACACCCCCCACCAGGGGCAGCAATATCCTAGACCTGGTCATTACCAACATGGGCGACCAGTGTTCTACACCAGAGGTCACTTCCTCATTGGTCAGATCCAACCACAAGCTAATCACCCTAGACATCCACATCCTGCCCCACTCCCCACTAGGGAAACCACCATAAAAAATTTCTCCAAAGCCAACTTCACGCTTTTTAAGACAGAAGTGGCAAACTTCACGACAATAGAGGTACAACTGCTGAATCCTACACAAATGCACTTTATGAGCACTTACACAAGTGCATGGATTGTGCTATCCCCTAATAGAACCAAGATGCTATCCTCCAAAACAAGGAAGCCAATCTGGTGGTCCCCTGCCATAAACAAACTCTACACCAGAAGAAAGAAACTGTTGCAAAAAAGAGTAAAATCACATAATTGGAGGAACTCCCTGGTCAGCCTCAGTAAGATGAGATCCCTCATAAAATCTTCCAAAGCTAGTTACGAAAACAAAATCACCACTGATTCTAAAGACACCCACAAAGCATTCTATAGCTATGTCAAGACTCTCATTGGCAACACTCAGACCTGCTCTGAGTTACAGCAAAATTGCACTAAATATACAGAACCAACTGATATTGCCAACATCCTGGAAGATAGGTTCATTGCTAACTTTACCCCCCCCCCCTCTCATCCCCTAAAGGGCCCATCTATATACCAGAAGAATGCAAAGTTCCTGTAATCATGGCTGCACAAGTAAAAACCACACTCTTCAAAGCCAAGAACACAGCATCCATGGGACCTGACAACATTCCAGTCTGCGTTCTACACAAACTACAGAATGAACTGGCACCCCACCTAAGCACCATGTTCAATCATAGCCTCAGCTCAAGCTTTGTGCCTACTGAATGGTGCACAGCAATACTTATCCCACTCCACAAAGGGGGAGCCACCATGGACCCCGGGAACTACCCCCTCATTAGCCTAATGAGCCTGGTCTGCAAGCCCATGGAACGTATCATCATGGAACTTATAAACAACAACATTGGTAATCTCCAAACTCAGGACCCCACCCAGTTTGGATTTGTAAAAGGCAGAGCATGTCTCCTAAACCTGATAGACTTCTTTGAAGCAGTCACCAAAGTCGTAGATGAGGGTAATTTGGTTCAGACAGCCTATCTAGATCTTGTCAAGGCTTTTGACACCATCCCCCACTCTGGAATTATAGATAAACTCACTAAACTAGGTATAAATCCCTATGTCACAAGATGGGTTACCAACTGGCTCACTGACAGAACCCACACTGTGAAAGTAACAGACTCCAAATCTGACTTCAAACCAGTGACAAGTGAAGTACCACAGGGTTCAGTCCAGGGTCCTCTCCTGTTTGGTATCTACTTTTTTGAAGTACAGGCTAACACAGTAGGTATGTGGCTAATTAAGTTTGCAGATGACTGCAAACTAGGAGCCATAATCAAAACTCCTAACGATGTGGACATCCTACAAGAGGGCCTCACTGAGACAGATACCTGGTGTCAAAGCCATGGCCTCAAGCTCAATGCCAAAAAGTTCATTGTCATCCCCTTTGGTAAAAACTCTGTACGCATGAGCTACCACATAGGTGGTAGTCTACTTAACACCAAAAGTGTGATAAGAGACCTTGGGTCACAGGTGGACAGTAGTCTGTCCTTTGATAATCACATCGCCACAGTAGTCAGGAAATCCTGTTACATGGCACACCTCATCACAAAAGGTTTCTCATCCAGGAACAAAGAGGTCATTGTTCCCCTCTACCCATCACTCATTAGACCCATTATAGAGTACAATGCCCCTTTTGGTATGTACCTCACAAGAAATATACAACAACTTGAAAGGCCACAGTAATACCTCACAAAGAGGATTATGGGCCTCAAACAGATGCCCTACGTAGACCGTCTCAAAAAACTTCAGCTTTACTCTGTTGCATATCGCCTACTCAAAGGTGATCTCTGCCTAACATACAAAGTTATGTCAAACCCAGAGCTGTTGGACATGCTCCACTTAAAGAAATCCCAATCCCTCTGAGCTACATGCTCTAGGGACCTAAACCTTGTCGCCACAATAAACAAAACATGCTGGAGAGATAGATTCCTGTCCCAGAGACTTCCCATACTCTGGAACAAACTACCTATCTATATCAAATAAAGCTCCTCATTAGCACTCTTCAAGAAAAATCTTGATGATTGGATGGGAAATAGGAAATTCACCCTGGGGATCACCTCTGTGACTCTGCTCAACAGGGGCACAGGAAAATAATTTTCTTGGGTGGTGAAAGCCAGGGTACCTTTTTGGCTAGGCTTATATTGGCCCTATGGCCAATAGCTTAGTACCTACCTAAGAACCTATGAACCTATGAACTAAGCATTAGCAGGCAATTCTATGCAAATGAGGGGAATGATACTCAATCCCAGATTTCCCCTCAATGCTAGTCAGCAACCAACAGTGTAAGTGCAGGAATAGCTTGGTTGAAGCCTAAGAGTTAGCTGACATCATACGGGGTGTGTCAGGCATACTGTAAGTGGAGCCCTGTGGCTCGGGTTTACCCTTAGCTTAGCAGAGTTAAGCAAGGGTGTGCATCTGAGGCTGCCTAGCACTCTTTCCATTGCCTAAGCAGGTGTGCATGCCGTGCATCGGGTTTTAAAGGAAATAAAAAGAGTAAACCAGGAAATAGCATCTCTGTGCACATTTGAGCACTGTGTTTGCATGGTGCCCCCCCCCGGCTTAAACAGGAAGGCAATGGGAAGGGAAAACAGCAGTAGGAAGGTAATCAAGGAGAACTAGCATAACTGGCAGGTGAAATGTATCAGAATCAACCAGTTACACAGGCAGCAGCCCATCCCAGAACACTACTATAAACTATGCAAACACCTTTCCCTCTGTTTTTTCCCACATACTCTACACCACAGGTGTATACAAATGGGGACGTTTTAACAAACAAAAACAACAACATGATAGGGACTGCAGTAGCTATCATACATCAATATGTGGAAGAGGCTTAGGGTGGTGAGGATGAGAATGCTGTCGACCAACCTACAGTGAAGAAATGGAGAAGAGTTTACAGACCTAGGGTAACCTACCAGGGGCTACATGACCTGGAGATAGTGGAGTGCTATAGGGTGGACATGGACCTTCTACAGCTAATTGTTGAGCTGTGCCAGCCATGTCTGACACACAGAACTAACAGAGGGGAACCCATCCCAGTGGATACCAAGGTATGTGTAGGCCTAAGAATACTAGCCACAGGTATCTTCCAAAGGCCAACTGGGGATATCATCAATCTCACAGGCATCAGCATCCAGGGTACTCCACCAGTTCCTGGATGCAATGCCAGCACATGCTGGTGAGCACGTATATTTCCCCAACATCCGTGCATCTCTTCCACCAAATAGCAGACTACCATGAGGTAGTGGGTGCTATAGACTGCACGCACATATGCATCAAAGCACCACCCAGTGAGCAGGTTAGGGTCTACATCAACTGCAAGGGCTTCCCCTCCAGCAACTGCCAGGTCATGTGTGATGGCCAGGGCATTATAATGAATGTGTGTGCTGGCTGCCCTGGAAACTATCACGATTCCCACATCTGGCATCTGACCCAGTTCTATCAAAGATTTGCCAATGGGGACATCCATTACGGTCACCTAGTGGGGGATGCTGGTTACGCACTGGAGCCGTGGCTGATGACACCCATCAGAAATGCACACACACCCGAACAAAAACTCCATAATGAGGCACACGCACAGACCAGAATTATAATAGAGCATGTGTTTGGGATGCTCAAGTTATGGTTTCGGTGCCTGGGCACATCCCGTGGAGCCTTGCAGTACTGACCAGCTACATGTACTCAAATTGTCATCATATGTGCCATGCTGCACAATATGATCCTGTGGAAACAGCTGCAGCAGGAACAGCATGGGGCAGGGCCACACAGCCCCCCACCATTGCCAAGGCCTGCCCAGGCACATAGTGACTCAGAGGAGGAAGAACCTGAGCCTGCCCCACTAGGCAGAAGGAGGTGTGCCCAGTATGTCCTGGCCTTGGCAAAGAGGCAATGCATAGCATATACACTTACACAGTAGGGTCCCATGGAATGACACCTCTTTCTGACTCGCACATACAGTAAAAGGGATGCCAAACATGACACTACCTGTGCTCAACCATGTATAGGGAGTGTACTATGTGCATCCAACATAGGCAGCCCTCCAGCACCATCCTCAATACGGGCACAGCCACAAGGTAAGTCACTCTTCTTACCAATTGCCGAATGGAGTAGTATGTGTTGTTACTTGTATCTACAGTATAGATGTGAGCATGCAAGGAAATCGGGTAGCTGAATGGGATGCCAGCAGATAGTATACACCTATAGTGGCAGCATGGGATCTGTAACAAATACTGGTGTAACCATAGTAGCCAGTACTACACACGGTGACAAAACCCACTGCAGGAAACTTGCTGGGCCACATGTGTGACCATATGACTCATGCATGCCAGTCAGGGAAGCTCACGTACCCAACAACAGTCTCAGCCAGCAGGACAGGTTTAGACAAACACAAACAAAGGCTGTGCTAAGGCCTCTGAATGATGGCTATGGGTAATCTCTCCCCCCAGGCCTACACAGGCAGACTACATCAGGTCAGGCAGTGGAATGTTAGTACTGAAGAGTATGAGGTCAGAAACTGATATGTAGGTTAATCAAACCTAAGACTTGTAGTACACTGATATGCCTCTAGTCAGCATGATAGGTTAGAATACAGAATGAAATGGAGTACCTGACATAAGAGTACAGCCATAGCAAATGTGTACAAGTGTCAGGTCTGCCCCTCCCAATCCTATGTAGAAATGTAGTAACAGTCAGGTGTGTCCCCCATGCCTATGTAGACATGTAGTAACAGTCAGGAGTGCCCCCCACTCCTATGTAGAAATGTAGTAATAGTTTGGTGTGACCCCCAAATCCAATGTAGACACATAGCAACAGTCAGGTGTGCCCCCCAATCCTATGTAGAAATGTAGTAACAGTCAGGTGAGCCCCCCATTCCTATGTAGACACATAGTAACACACAGGTGTGCCCCCCCAATCCTATGTAGAAATGTAGTAACATGTATGTGTAGGTATAATACTAGTAGAGCACAGATTACCTGAGGTGGCCAATGTAGCAGGATAGATTGTAGCATGTGTACAATATGCAGGTATCTGTGTGTTAGGCTGGTGTGTGTTTTCTATTGTGTGAGAGTGGTCAGTAGGTATGCATGGTGAGGTTTGTCCTGGTGGCCATTGCCCAGTACTGCCAATGACAGGGCCAAGTCCTCACAACTGCAGTGCCAAATACAATGCTCCCCAGTATAACACATTCTAGCAGTAAGCCATTGTAAATGCATGGAAGTAATATGTGTCACCATCTGAAAGATGGATATGGCATGACTGTTGGGCCAGATATACAAGCAGTACACAGGGGGAAGTTCCCCATACGGTGTATAATGCGTAACCGTTAAATGGACACATCCTTGGAATTGTACATACAGGTTTGCAGTGCATTATCTGGGCTTGTAGTAGGAATACTGATGTAATCTGGCCAAACACTCACGGACCACAAAGGTCATAGGAATGATGTATTGAGAAGCAGCTAATGATACTCCGCAAGCCAGCATAAGTGGAATGCTCCATGCATATCTGTGAGCCAGATGCAAGTAGTATCCATAGCACACATGCACCCATCTCACCCAACCACCACCCACAGGTACCTCTCCGGTCTTATCCCTGCCGTTAGGAATGAGTACAATATGACCACCACCTGTGTATGGCAATAGCAAAAAAATGCAGCATGCAGTGCTGGTGTCCCATGCAGATGTGTCCCTAGCTGTAAGCAGCACCCTGCCAGCATCCACACCACTGGATCAATACTGATAGAAAGTATTGGCATGAACACCTAGCACACCTACCCTGTCATCCCAGGGGAATATACAGTATTGCAGTCTGGGACTGTAGGACTGACAGAATGCAAAAGCCTGCTACAGCTGGCCTGCATCACTACCAGATAGCCTATAGTCCTCTGCCAAAGGCCTGTGTCTCCCCCGTACTGCCAATGTATGTTATGTCATGGACTCCCAAATAACAACATAACACAGTCAACAGAACCCATATGCAAGGCCATGTGGACAAACCACAGTAACGTGTCCACCATGTCCTACTGCATGAAGTGTGGACCAACACCAATATACTGCTGTGATAACTATAGAGAAAGTATCAGTGAATGTTTGCATAATGTATGGAAGAGGTTAGAATAATAATGGGGGGTGGGAGCATGGGCAGCATGGAGTGTGCAAACTCCGAAACACAGATGTGTGCGCATACTATCCCTGGCTGCAAACACAAGAATGGGTGGCTACAAACCTGCTCATAAACCAACATAGGGGTAATGTCCTGACTTATGACCCCTGCTTCTGGGTAACCTGTGTGAATCTGTACAGCTGTGAGGTATTGCCACAGCAAGATAAGACCATACTGTTATGTTGTTCGATGTACAAGTATGGGATCCTCTGCCACCACTGTACTAAGGTGCTGAACCAGTTACACAGACCCAGCAGCAAGTGTCTGCAGCTCCCCCACCAGAATGGTATGAGTTTGCAAGAAAATGTAGGGGTTTGACCACAATGCTGGACACAGTTGCATTCACCCTTTGTTTCCCAGAACATCAATGTGAGCAAATATGTCTACCTGACAGTACTTGATGACATAAAGCATCATAGTGTATAACAGTACACATGTCTGAATATCTCTGCTAACATCAGGACCATGTAGCAGAAGCAGCACAGACACAATTACCTACAGTAATCCACTATCCCTTGCTCAGCCTGACCCCATATTGTCAACTGATCAACAGATATCCTGCAGAAACAGTGTGCTAGCTGTAGGTGTAGAACACAAAAGTCTGCACTGGAGTACAATCTACCTGGAATGGATTTACTCATTCAATACAGAAGGCCATACTGGGCATGCTCCCACACTTAGAGAAATGAAGCCCATGTCTGGCAACAACAGTGGACCTTACATATCTGACAGTTGCAGATGTTAGTGCATACACTCCTCAGTATGCACCAGTCATGCTTTGCACACACATTGGATAGGAATACACACATATATCCAAGGACAACACACTATAATATGCCAAAAATACACATACATAGATGTGTGGAAGAGAGTGGCAGTGGCAAAGAGTCTTCCATCATGAGGCCTGTCCCATCCAGCACACAGCCAAATGGCTACAACCACATGATGTGCAAATGTCACTCACCATTGACATTTGCCTCTGGAATCCCTCAGCATTATAGAATCTATGGTGCTAGTGCTAACTGTGCAACATGACTGTACAAGGCAGTAGTCATCTAGCAGTTGTATACACGTACCTGTGGAGTATAAACCTGTGTGTACCTGAGTGTGGTGTGTCTACCTCTAGATGAATGGGTTATGGCCCATGCACACACACTGCCCTCCCCATTGCCCTACTATGGCATGCCTGCTGATGTCATTCACTTTGAAATACACCTTTGGGGAAGGAGTAGCCCAGTAATCTCTGTGGCACATCCTATAACTGCTTAATGTTGTAGTGTGACAAACTAGTTAGGTAGAAGTTCTAATCCCAGATGTGGCAAGTGTGTGTTTGTCTGTGGAGGGAATCAATGATTTTTAGGCTAGTCACACTCACTACGATTCAAATGTCCTACTTTGGCATGCCTGCTGATTTCATTCACTTTGAAATACACCTTTGTGGAAAAGATAGCCCAGTAATCTCTGTGGAGCATCCTATAACTGCTTAATGCTGTAGTGTGATAAACTAGTTAGGTAGGAGTTCTAATCCCAGATGTGGCAATTGTATGAGTGTGTGTGTGTGTGTGTGTGTGTGTGTGTGTGTGTGTGTGTGTGTGTGTGTGTGTGTGTGTGTGTGTGTTTGTCTGTGTGGGGATCAATGCATTTTTAAATGCCCTACTTTGGCATGCCTGCTGATGTCATTCACTTTGAAATACACCTTTGGGGAACGAATAGCTCAGTAATCTCTGTGGTACATCCTATAACTGCGTAATGCTGTAGAGTGGTAAACTAGATAGATAAAAGTTCTATTCCCAGACATGGCAAGTGTGGATGTTTGTGTGTTTGTCTGGGTAGCAATGCTTTTGAGGCTATTAACAGTCACTACAACCTCCAGTGCCCTACTTTGGCAAGCCTGATAATGTCATTCACCTTGAAATACACCATTGGGAAAGAGTACTCCAGTGGTCTTCATGACATGTCCTATAACTGCATAATCCTGTAGTGCGATAAACTAGTTAGGTAGGAGTTCTAATCCCAGACATGGCTACTGTGTGTGTGTTTGTCTGTGTAGGGAGCAATGCTTTTTAGGCTAGTCACACTCACTACACTTTCAAATGCCCTACTTTGGCATGCCTGCTGATGTTATTCACCTTGAAATACACCTTTGGGGAAAGTGTAGCCCAGTAATCTATGTGGTGCGTCCTATAACAGCGTAATGCTGTAGTGTGATATAGTAGATCGGTAGGAGTTCTAATCCCAGACATGGCAACTGTGTGTGTGTGTGTGTGTGTGTGTGTGTGTGTGTGTGTGTGTGTGTGTGTGTGTGTGTGTCTGTGTTTGTCATTTGTATCCTGTGTGGAGGTGGCTGTGAATGTGTAATTGTGTAACAACTGGACTCATTGTGGAGTGGGATTTGCAAATTTCTTGCATGGTAGGCCTGTTATATGTCACAATGTCCACCTTTCAAGGATAACAGATGTCAAACAGCCAAGAGGCTGGGGTACCAATCCATACCCTTACATGTGACATCAAGGCCTGGTGAACAAATGAAACAACCCTTGTATTACCCAAAGAACATTCTCAACCCATGTCTCATACACAAACACACTTGCCTAGGCAACAACCGCTTTGTTGGTAGTACCCTGCATATTGCCGACAGATAGTAACCATGGTGTGATTGCAGTGGACTACAGAGGGCATGGCACCCTGTCCCATCACTATAATAGGCACATAATTTGCAGACAGTGCACCTTCACTATGTTCCCCACTGGACGCCTTCAACAACTGTGGTGCTATCAAATGTGAACACAAAGGACATACCATGCCTTAAACACATGCCTTGTATGGACAGATGCCGCTGACACCAGGGAATACCTGTACCATGGTATCAATGTAGGCACAGGGTCAACCTGTTTTCCATTACCAGTTCCCATCACATGAGGCCAGGGCTGGCAGATCTGATGATAATCTGTGTACACAACATGGGCCAGACACCCCAGGTACAGTTCCACATGTCACTGAACATGCATGTGAAATGTGTGCACATCCCAGACACCGTCCATGTCATGTACTGTAGAACACATACATGGCAAGCATTGCACAGCACTGTCCACTCACAATAGTAACCCAGGTGACTGGACGGTGACTACAATACCCACCTGTGTGTGGGCCAATCCAGACACTACACCCCTGAGCCACACTGCAGACCATTGCCATGTGGCCTGATGTCAAGGTATACCCTTCACCTAACCTTGTACAGCCTTCTGGCACAGTAAACCACTACACACCTGTGAAGCAATGCACCCATGCATGTTAGTACTGGCACCCTGTGTCTGTGTGTGTGGAGTATGATGCTTTCAACCAAATTCACACTCACTACAACTCCCATTGGCCTACTAAAGCATGCCATCTGATGTCAGACACCTTCACATATCCTTTGCCCATATATCATCTGGATAACCCCTGTGGTGCATGTGATACCTGTGCCTTACTGTATTGTGGCAAACTGACCCGGCCAACTGTGTCAAATGTGTGTGAGTCCTTGAGAGAGTGTGGCTGTGTTGACATTGACACCTGGTCATGTGGACAGGCACGTGTACTACACCTATCTTATTTCGCCTATATCACTGTTGCAGATGTCACTCACCATCAGATATACCTTTAGACAGCTCCCCAACATGTAAGCTATGTGGCACATGCAATAACTGCATAGACATGTGACAGCAATACATAGTCAGTCAGGGGTTTGAAACCCTGTACTGGTAGGTGTGTGACAAAAACATGCTTAGGTTTTACTCTTCCACTGCCTCACTGACTTACTTTGTCTCTATCTGTCGCTCTTACTCCCTCTCTGGTGGATGTGGAGAAGTACACCTGCTTTGCTTAGGCAGCAGCTTGTGGTTTGTAAGTGATGCTCATGATCAGCTGATGGCCTCTGCACAAATTGCAGTCCCCCTCTAGCTGATTGCATGTGGAACAGCTCTGGTAACATTCCCATAGCCAACTGCATGGAAACACACTCCAATATCTAGGAAAATTGTGTGGGTGTTGTGCCTTTCATTCACTGTGAGCAGTACCTCAATTTGGTGTTTGGCAAACAGCATCACAGATGGTATTAGGATTTACCTCTAACAACATACACTGTGGAAACAGGCCAACAGACAGGAGGGGGATGTGCCAGACATGACTAGAGAATGTAAGTGTTGCTATTCTGATTTGGAGTAATGTTGGTTTAACAGGCTGTGTGTGGATATGGCTGGTCTACATGATTTAATACCTGTCATGACAGTGTTATGTGTTTGAGGAAACTCCCACCTGTAGGTTTATCTGCAGACTGGGCAGTGTGTTACTCACAGAACTGCAGAAGCATAGTCTGAGGATTGCAGTCAGTACACGGTGACAGCTATGAGAGTTACTGACTTCATATCCCTCATAGGACATATGTCACAACAAAGCAAAAATTCTCTCCAACTAATAAAACAGCCAGTGTACCAATTCAGTATATACCAGACAAAAAGAAACACCAGCTGTACCACAGCAATGTAGTTTATTAGGATAGTAAGTGCTTTCAGGGATCCAACCGCTTCATCAGACTACATGTGAATAAACCTTACAAAGTTTAAATAGTGAGACCAATTAAAAACAATTGACTTTTAAAAATACAGTGACATAATTCACTTAAACAGACATATATACTGAAATCAACTGTAATAAGATAACACATATAAACATCCCCATATTATATATAAAAAAGCAATATGTACAAACTCTGCGTATAAGGAAACAAATCAAATTATAAAAAACAATCTACATTTAAAAATACTGTAGTCACAAAATCCTTAAGACAAACATATCTGCTAGAATCAACTATAGTAAATACAATAACAATATTCCATATGTACATATACACATACATATGGACGTCCAAATGCCTATAAGCTGTGCACGTATGAGCATTGCTAAATTATATACACTAACTAAAATATACAAACTTTACATATAAAAAACAGCCTAAGCATGAAAAACTGACAGATGGCCTATTTAGTGTTTGAGTGGCTTAGCTTTTAAAAATGGTTTCAAGGACACTTTGTTATTCAAACAAGGAGGTTTATTGGCACTGAATAGCATAATCCATCTCTGTTCTGCAGCTTCGGTGTCATTCACTAAATCCCCTCCTCTTCTATTATCAGTTAAAATTTCTAAGACTAGAAATGTAAATGTATGATTAGATCCTTCGTTCTTATTATGCATGGCAAGGGCACTACTTTCTTTACAATTTCTAATGTCACGGTTGTGTTCCAATATTCTATCTTTAAAACGTCTATTGGTTTTACCTACAGAGAACGAAAAACATATCACACAGTATGCAAAATAAACATTTGATGTTTTACAAGCAGCATAATGGGCACTGTTAAAGCTAAAGCCTATGTGTGAATGTACAAAGCTCCTGCCTGTATGAATATGTGTGCAGGCTGTACAGCTTCTACAAGCATATGTACATGTCCTATCAGACTTACACAGAGTACTGGGTTCATCAGACCTATAGCATACATGACTTTTTAAGGTTCTATTATTCCGAAAAGTAAAATTCGGTCTAGCATCGATCACATCCTCTAATCCATCAACAGTAGAAAGAATGCCCCAATTCCTATTAATGATGTCACAAACAGTACTAATATTACTGGCAAAGGTCAAGGGCATCCTTAGTTTGTTATCAATCGCATTTCTAGGTAGATTTACACTGCTGCCTTCTGCACCATTAGTAGGGCTCGAGACAACTCTATGTCTAAAATATGGTTTGCAACGGTCACCCCTAGTCTTCCAAGCTTCATCTATATGTCTATCTATCATTCGGCTATTATAATCTCTCTCCAAGAAGTCAGATTTTAATTTCTGAAGTGATACGTGTAACTCAGCATCATCATTAAAGAGCCGCATTACTCTAAATACTTGTCCTTTTATCACATTACGTTTGGTGTAGTTTGGGTGCATGCTTGTGTTGTGCAGGAAATTATTTTTTCTAAATTGCTTCCTATAGAGACAAGTCTTAACATTATTCAGCTGGTCTTTGCTCACCCTCACATCCAAAAAATCAATTTCATGGATAGAATAATTGAACGTGAATCTAAAGAAGTCAGTGGTTTTATTTAAATAGCAAATGAATTCATTCAACTCCACTTCAGTACCCTGCCACAACAAAAAATATCATCCACAAACCTAGTTTACCAAACCTTGTGCTTACTATATGATTCATTAGATAAAATGAAGGAACGTTCCCAATATACCAGGGAAAGGTTGGCGTAGCTACTGGCACAAGCTATGCCCATAGCTACACCAACCTTCTGGATATAGTAATCACTACCAAAGATAAAAAATATTATTAGTCAAAATAATATCCAATAAAGTACAAATCAAATCACATTTGTTGGATGTGATATCTGCCTTGTTCAGCACTTCTCTCACATTGGCTATGCCCCATTGATTCGGAATGACTGTGAACAATGATTCTATGTCTAAAGTTACAAAAACACAATCAGTTTCAAACTGGGTGTCTAAAAAATTTTAGTATCTTTGAGGACACTGTCATAGCCATCAAGTACAGGATGCAGATTATTTTCAATGTATATGGATAGGGGTACTGTAGCCTATCCCCTGCTAGACACTATTGGACACATTGGAGGGGTACAAAGACATTTATGTACCTTAGGTAATCCATAAACCATGGGGATAACAGGAAGGTCAACTGAAAAATATTCAAAAAGTGACTCATTTATCATACCAGTAATCAATAAATCAAAAATCAGACAGGATATCTTATCTATAATACCCTTGACCACTGTCAATGATATACATTGGTACGTTCTTATCATTCAACAAAACATACATTTGTTTAAAATATAAATCTTTATCGAGAGCCACAATGCCCCCACCCTTGTCACCAGGTCGAATCTATTTAGAAGCTAGAGCTTTCAGGTCATTTAAGCTAGTGTATTCAACATTAGATAAATTAAAAAAAATGTTTAGAACCAATATCAGAGGCAAAAACTTCTCTTACCTGTCTATCACAAACATGAATAAAAGTATCAATGGTAGCATTACTGGGGGGGGACATAAACACTAGGCTTCTTAAAACACATTTATCTGACTGGATGGATGAGGAAAACATAGCACAGAAAGTCAAATGCCTGCCAAAAAGTCTCAAATCTTTTAGAACATCAGTAAGGACATCTTTCTTTGCCAGTATAAAGTTCAAGCCTTTGTTGAGTAGTAATATTTGAGCCTCAGTTAAAACATGTGAGGAAATATTAAAAATCAAACCTGTTTGAACCTCTTTCCATTTCGGCTCTGTCCTTCTGCGCTCAATGGTCTCTGTGTTTTCTGGTTCTTCGAGCATCCTCTGATGGGAAGAGGATTCTCTAGTAAAAAATGGCTCATATTATTCAGGGATTGAGCATCATCAGCACTCCTAGGGCCGCTAACAAGCAAACGCTGATTCCTTTGCTCTTTAGGTTTAACAACTAAGCCTTCCCAGGCATTTGTCGACTTCACAGATGATTTACTGGTGGGATTCTGTTCAAGAAATGTCTAGCAGGGGATGGGCTACAGAACCCCTATCCATATATGCTGAAAATAATCTACATCCTGTACTTGATGGCTGTGACAGTGTCCTCAAAGATACTAAAACTTTTTTAGAGACACTCAGTTTGAAATGGGCACCTATACACACTGATTGTTTTTTGTAACCTTAAACATAGAATCATTGTTCACAGTCATTCCAAATCAATGGGGCATAGACAATGTGAGAAAAGTGCTGAACAAGGTAGGTATCACATCTAACAAATCTGATTTCATTTGTACTTTATTGGATATTATTTTGACCAATAATATTTTTATCTTTGGTAGTGATTACTATATCCAGAAGGTTGGTGTAGCTATGGACACAGCTTGTGCCAATAGCTATGCCAACCTTTCCCTGGTACATTGGAAACGTTCCTTTGTTTTATCTAATAAATCATATAGTAAGCACATAGTTTGGTATACTAGGTATGTGGATGATATTTTTTTTTGCAGTGGCAGGGTACTGAAGTGGAGTTTAATGAATTAATTCGCTATTTAAATGAGACCACTGACTTCCTTAGATTCACATTCAATTATTCTATCCATGAAACTGATTTTTTGGATGTGAGAGTGAGTAAAGACCAGCTGAATAATTTTATGATTAGTCTCGATAGGAAGCCAGTTAGAAAAAATAATTTCCTGCACAAGACAAGCATGCACCCAAACTACACCAAACATAATGTGATAAAAGGGCAAGTATTTAGAGTAATGCATCTCTTTAATGATGATGCTGAGTTACACATACCACTTCAGAAATCAAAATCTGACTTCTTGGAGAGAGGTTATAATAGCCGAATGATAGATAGACATATAGATGAAGCCTAGAAGACTAGGGGTGACCGTTGCAAACCATATTTTAGATATAGAGTTGTCTCGAGCCCTACTAATGGTGCAGAAGCACGTAGTGTAAGTCTACCTAGAAATGTGATTGATAACAAACTAAGGATGCCTTTGACCTTTCCAGTAATATTAGTATTATTTGTGACATCATTAATAGGAACTGGGGCATTCTTTCTACTGTTGACGGATTAGAGGATGTGATTGATGCTAGACCGAATTTTACTTTTTGAAATAATAGAACCTTAAAAAGTCATCTATTCTATAGGTCTGATGCACCCAGTACTTTGTGTAAGTCTGATAGGACATGTACATATGCTTGTAGAAGCTGTACAGCCTGCACACATATTCATACATGCAGGAGCTTTATACATCCACACATAGGCTTTAGCTTTAACAGTGCCCATTATGTTGATTGTAAAACATCAAATGTTTATTTTGCATACTGTGTGATATGTTTTTTGTTCTATGTCAGTAAAACCAATAGACGTTTTAAAGAGAGAATATTGGAACACTACCATGACATTAGAAATTGTAAAGAGAGTAGTGCCCTCACCATGCATAATAAGAAAGAAGGATCTAATCATACATTTAAATTTCTAGTCTTAGAAATTTTATCTGATAATAAAAGAGGAGGGGATTTAGTGAATGACACCGAAACTGTGGAAAAGAGATGGATTATGCTATTCAGTGCCAATAAACCTCCTGGTATGAATAACAAGTTGTACTTGAAACCATTTTTAAAAGCTATGACACTCAAACACTAAATAGGCCATCAGTCAGTTGTTTTATGCTTAGGCTGTTTTTTATATGTAAAGTTTGTATATTTTATTTAGTTTATATAATTTAGCAATGCTCATATGTGCACAGCTTATAGGCATTTGGACGTCCATATGTATGTGTATATGCACATATGGAGTATTTTTATTGCATTTACTATAGTTGATTCTATCAGATATGTTTGTCTTAAGGATATTGAGACTATAGTATTTTTAAATGTAGATTGTTTTTTACAATTTGATTTGTTTCCTTATACGCAGAGTTTGTACATATTTTTTTTATATATAATATGGGGATGTT
>NC_056731.1:808911975-808944475 GCF_019279795.1 Protopterus annectens | reverse complement strand
GGGTCACATGTCCATGTGGCACAGGCAATAACTGTTATACAAACCTGTGACATGTTCAACTGTACCCAGGATATGTTACAGCCATGGTGTCACCACAGTGCCATACCTCTTGTGGAATATGACTGCAGACCATCCTCCTGCTGACACGTACTCCTACAACACAAATGGATAACATAATAGAGACCACAATCACGCAGTGTTACTAACAGCTATAATACGTCATGGCTGGACAGCTACACTACCTGACATGTATGCATTAAACATTATGCCTGACAACATGGTACACACCAGTACATTGATACACTGTAGTACAGTCACCGTGTGCATCAGAACCATATTAGCCTGTCCCTGCATCAATGTTATGGATGACAGGGATGTGGCACAGGTATCATCATATGCACAAGGTGTGTTGCTGGTTTGCCAGAGGGTGAGCCATACATTTGACACCATGTGTGTGGGTGAGGTGTGTAATTAGTTGAAATGGGCATGGTCATGTGGTGTCTGTAGGTATGGGGTTGTTTTAGGTGTGTTTGTATAGTGTATTGGTATGCATGCACACAGTTCTGCCATATGACAGCCCTATACAGGTGTTTCTTGGACAGCTGCAGACCATACCTGGCAGGGTGTGTAATTCACCACCTACAGCCATGGACATACAGACTGTGCCTGCCAGGGGTTCCATGGGCACGTCCAGGTACAGGCCTCAAAGTACTACTCTCCTCTGATAATGACAGATGTCCGCTGGAACTAGGTCCCTCCTTGGACTGGTCAGGGCCATGTGCACGTGGCCTTCTGTGGTGTGGTGTGGACAGTGCCACTCCTGCAGTGCTAGGGCTGGTACTGCCACTATGGGAGCACATTGGTGTCCTAGCACGTCCATGTCAACTGATAGCTGTTGGTGTTGCTGGCCTATGGCCACGCAGCCATCGCTGCACTTCCACCACATGTTCGAGCAAAGACAAACCACGGTTGATGAGGCCCACCATCTCACCCAACTGTCTATCCATGACCTCGGTATACTCATGGAGGGCATCAGAAAGTTAATGGAAGTTGTCGCTTGCAGATGAGAGAGCAGCCTTCTGCAGCCTCAGGCCCTGTCTGGTGTACAGTTCCAAATGTGCCTGTGCCCCCATGACAGTCTGAAACATGCACCTGGTGGTACCAGTTGTGGTGTTTCTGCCAGGGGCATGATGACCAACCACCCTACCACAAGCACCCAGGTACATCTGCATATATGGTGCCCTGCTGGACATCCAGCTATGTCTGATGTGACCAGACACAGTAGGCATAGATACCACACTCTCCTCTGCACTGCCAGCAACAACTGGTGTCTCATGTGTCAAGCCCATGTCCATGTACTGCACAATCCCAAAGGGAAGCACTGCCATATGAACAACCCCACAATCACACATGTGCATACATGGACACACACACACACACACACACACACACACACACACACACACACACGTGAGGTTGCACAAAGATAGTACACACAGTCCTCCCATTACCCATCTGTCAACATGCATAGCATATGGTAATCAACAACATGCAGTGCAGCTATAGTCAATCCATGCTAGCAACAGTATACAGGTGTGTGATGCATGGGCTGTGTTAGTAGGTGATACCCCTTCCCCTGGAAGACATTGCACCCATATACACAATATTGCTGTGCACCTGTTCTGCACCCTGCCATGTACTGTGCACCAAACCTCACAGGTGTACAAACCATTGCTGACTGTGTATTACTGTGTCAGTTATGTCTGCTCTAATGTTCACAGCCCCTATGTGTTTTAGCGACACATACCTGGGATGATATGTGGACAGATGTCATTTGTGAATGCCTGATGTCTGGTTTACAGATCTCAACATCAGCAGTGGTGCATGTATGACCATTATGATACTATTATACTGACAACCGTCAGACTTTACCATGGCTATGGGGAGTGTTCACACCCTTACTGATATGACGCACTCTTCCTTGATCTGCCATGGGACCACATCACCGCATGTATTAACAGTACATGAGCCTAATATGTGACATATGTCCTGTACATTCACATGCAGTGTCTAAGAAATGTGCTATGTGTGCAGATGCTGACCACAATGCATACACTCCATGGGTGCATATGTGTGCATGCCCTTATCATGACGGTTTGTTGCACCTATTGTTATGTGTACTACATCAGTCACTATTCCTGGCAGGGGTATACTAGCATTGGCCATCTGCATTTGCCAGTATATGGTCAGTCTGCCCTACACATGCCCCCAACTCTGCAGGATTGCAAGGTCTACTCGTGTGCAGATCCCTTGGAGTTCACATACTGCCATCACTATTGCTATGGAGTTAGGGTTACATCTGCCACAGTTCCTGAACCTGGCTGTGTGCAGATGCAGCCATTCTTAGCATCCATATGATCCCTGCTGCAGTTCACTGGTGTGTCATGATGACACACCCTCCCCACCTTCAGCCTTTTTGCAGATGCTTGACAATTATGGCCTACACACGTGTCAGTTTGCAGTGTCCCAAACACTGAACACCGTGTGTAACAGCCTACTCCCAGCTAATAATGTGGACCACCATATTATGTTATGCCAAAGTGTAGATCTGTAACAGTTGCCATTGAAATACTGGTATATACATTGTTGTAGCACTGTATAAGGGTGATGTTTCACACATGTCCCTACTGTAGGCCATGTGTCCCACCATTATGTTCATCCCTGTGGACACATTTTGCAATGATAGGATGTTAGTTATCTTGCAGGTGTCTGACATACCCTTCATATACCCCATCATGGTCACCACTGTGATGCAGTGCATTTAACAACAACAGTATGTAAACATGCATGGCATGCATTATGGGTAGGTGTGTTAGATGTGTACATGGAATATACCATAGCCATTACATGCCTAGGGTATTGGCAAGCATGAACATAAACCATACTCACCAGCTACAGGCTGCCGCCTTGGTGGTATACCAGAGGGACCTACATAAGAGTGTGAGAGGTTTGAAGTCTGTGGCCACAGCTGTGCATTGCTACATGGTGGGTGCAGCATTACAGTATATCAACTGTACAAGTTCACAGTACTACCGCTTATGCACTTCTGTGTATTACTGCGCAGAAACAGACTATATATATGACATCTCACATATGCATGATCTACCTGTACAGATGCAGATGCATTCACAACTGTAGTCTACTGATGTGCCCTGTGGCCTTACCTGCATGCTCCTCAGCCAGTGTGTGGGTAGCACCCACCTCTACAATGGTCTCTGCAAGTTGTTGGGTGTGCGGGCGGGCAGGTGTCACTAGGCTGGTGAGGAGTTCCTCAACACGTGTCGGGGGGATGGATGGCATGACCCCCCTGTTGTGAGGTGATCCCCCCAGACTGCAGCAGCATGCCAACAGGCATTGCGAAGCATGGCAGTACAATGATTCCAGACCTGCTCATAACTGCGGTTATGCAGGCCAACATCATTGACCCTGTGGACTAGATTGTTCCACAGGGTGTTCCGATCTTGCTATTCATGGGCGGTCCGGCTGAACAGAACTGGATAGTGCTGTATAAGGTGTTTCAAAATTTCCTCATTTTCTGCCGCTGAATACCCTGGCAAACGGCCATGGGACATCTTGCCTGAAAGACATAAAGATGAAAACAGGTCTGAGCAAATCATACAGCAAGGTTACTATAGTTCTTAATACACATCTATGTCACCCCCCTCACCATATCAGCAACAACAAATTGTTCATACAACTCAGTAGGTATGGCTACAGCTTACCTATCTTTGGGAAAAATATTGTATTGTACCTCACTTTGTGCTATGTGTTTGTAGCCATGTTCCCTGTGTGGACACTATCATTGCTGGCCTGTTATGGACTATTTCACCTGCATGCCATTGTCAGGGCCACTATGGTTCAATATATGCATGTGGTATGCTTGCTATGTGATTGCTGCACATCTGTCATTCTGTGTTATTGGGGATATCTGTGCATGCTGTTGGACATGTTCCGGGTTTGTGTGGACTATTACTACCCACATATGTTTTACAACAGTGACACAATAGCATGTTTAGGGAATAGTTGCCAGAGGAACCACCTCTCCCACCTCATCTGGCCATGGAACTGCTGTTGTGACTAGCAATGGGTGGGGACCTTGTTCCCATTGTTTCCATATGGGGGCTCATGGGGCTTCCATATCACAGACCACACACACCATCCAGAATTTTTACCCACCACATGTGTCCTATACCACCCCTGTATGCTGTCCTCTATATCTATCAACCTGAACCACCTCCACAAATATACCTGGTATCCTTCCCCGTATTCCCATTCCCTAATTCACAGACAAGGGCAATGTTGTCTCAACAAGGGGCTCACATGTGACATACCCATCCATGTTGCACACACTTACAGCTGTATTTATCTGTGTGCATTGCTATGTGTGATGTTCCCTCACATATAGCATGCAGCAATGTGGTGGTAATATAGGGGGCATGTATTTACATACATATGTGTGTGTGTTTGTATATATGTAGACATACACACACACACACACACACACACACACACACACACACACACACACACACACACACACACACACATAAGTGTGTGTGTGTGTGTGTGTGTGTGTGTGTGTGTGCAGAAATATTTTATGTTGTATGTATGTGTTTTTATATATATATATATATATATATATATATATATATATATATATATATATATATATATATATATATATATATATATATATATATATATGTGTTTTTATATATATATATATATATATATATATATATATATATATATATATATATATATATATAAATGCGTGTCTACATATGGCCACAATCTCTAACTCTCCTTCCTGCACAGGTGCACTGTTCTGCATTGCTACAACACAGACAGGTGCCACATGGACACAGCCTAACATTAGGGGGGTATATATAGGGTCAGATTGCAGGTAAGCCTATTACACACCTATGGCATTTCAACATGCTACAATACATGTTAACCTGAGTGTCCTGCAAGTGGTGGGCTCTGGAAACCATGTGTCCATCATTATGGCATTACTTCCACCACCAGCTATTGGCCACAGTAATATACATCCTTTCCATTACACAACACACACTATGTTGGCATACATCATGTCAGTCAGTGCTGCGCTGCACAGTTGACGGGTATGGCCCACTACTCACAGGGACAGACTCTATTGTCCATAGCAGTTGTTCAGCTGAACATCATTACAACAACAACACCTGATGGCACATATATATCATTCCACATCATCTATCCCAGTATTATGGACCAAGTACTACAGTCAATTACATGCATATATACTTCACATACCTGTTGTGGGAATGAGGTCTGTTGTGGATGGTTTCCTTGTAGAAGGTTTTTTTTCCTTGGCTATTGCCTTAGCCTGCTTTCTTTGTGTCTGTTTTGGTTTTAGTTGTGGATCTGGTTTCTCTTTCTCTCTCTCTCTCTCTCTCTCTCTCTCTCTCTCCAGTAAATGGATTGAGCTGCTTGGAATAGATTGCAGCATGGCTTTTGTAGGTGATGCACATGATCAGGTGATGGCCTCTGCACCAATTAGTGTCTTCCACTTGCTACCTGCATGCAGCATGCTGTGTAGTTCTTGCAATTACCACTGTCATGGCAACCCACTACTATAAATCCCTACATCATGTGGGCATGGTCCCTTTACCTTTCCTGTATGGTGGACATCATTCCTGTGTGTGGGCAGCAGTGTTATAGACAGCAGGTAGCAATACCTCTTACAAGAGAACTTGCACAATCAGGCCAGCTACATATTTGTATGAGGTTCCAGAACTACAGAGTGCGAGTAGTGTTGTATGCATTGTATAGCACCAGTGTTACATAGTTTGTGTGTATATACTAGTTTAACATGGAATGCAGTCTGTCTGCATAGCTTTCAACTGTGGGCCTATCCACTTGATGGACAGAGGTGTGCCTGTTATGTTTTGTTTGTCCACCACACAGGTCTTTTGTCAGATATATCACTGGCAGTGTGTGTGTGTTGAGTGCTATCAGTACATGGCTACATCCATTTGTGTTTCTGACTTCATATTCCTGACTAAGGATATGTTTCAGACTATCCTGTAACACCAGCAACTTGCTTAGTGTATGTCAACATTATTTCACATATGGGCCTGTGTTCCAGCCTCTTTCCTCCACCTACGTACCAGGCTTTGTCCATATGACATGTTATCAGGGGTTGTTATGTAGTGGGCTGTGAGTATGTCATGCTGCCATTCCTGCCATCATCCCACTGCTGTTGTGGCCCACACATATTGTGGGGTTGGGGCCATATATGTGTGGGCCTCATCTGCACAATACATGTGTGCCCTTCTGCAGTCCAGAGGTCAGTGTATGTAACAGTGGTATATGCCCCTGTATGTCAGTCTATGGGGGGGATGCACCATAACTAACCTAGGCTGTTACAACATGTGAGGGATATCAGGAGTAAGCTGCCTTAAGGTATATGGATGTAGATTACCATACAATTCACCTTGGGAAAATGCAGGCCTACTGCTTCCTGCCATACAGTCTGTTCTGTTTGTCAGTGTGATTGTGATGGTTTCAGTTATGCCTTGTTATGTAACAGATACATCCCATTGTGTCAACTGAAGTCTTTTTCCCCTAGGGATTGCGTGCAGAGTGTAGATAGAGGCTGCTGGACTATACATCCGCATTACTTACGGTTGATTGATTGTTGTCCTGTGGCCCAGTCTGTCTTTACTGTTGTACTAATTGAAGGCCTTGGCCTGGACAGCAACATATGTTATGCTTTCCGGAATACTGTATTAATTGATCTGTTTGACAGTTGCATTAGTCTATTTATATGTATTTCAAAGTCTAAACAGCTATATGACATGGCATATACAGCTGTAATAGTACACAAATAAAGCTTTTTCATGTATGCTAACCTGTGTGTGGTGTTATATCCTTTGACCTCTCTGTGGGTATATGTTTCAGGCAACAATTGTCTTTTGTATGGGTGACTCAAACAGTGTCCATTTGGTAAGGTGGAAACTGTAGGCATACTGGCTGTTCCATATGGTGTGCACCCTCTAAATATGTATCTTGCTATACATATCTGTGTGTGTGTATGTGTGCGCGTGTGTGTACTTACACATTGCAAGCAATCTTTCTTGATCTTATTACATCAAGAGCTTAGCAGTGGCCAGTACAGACAGAAATGCCCAAAAAGTAAATTTTATCAGTAAAACCATCCTTAGAACTGAAACATGTAACTTAGTTTGGTTAAAATAAAGTCATTGTGTGGAGACAAGCTTAGAGCAGCTAGCTTTCAGATTAAACAGTACTACTATCACATCTTAGCACAATCTAATCTAGTATAGTGCAATACCCAAGAGAGCACCCAAGGAGACCTCTGTATAACCCAGTCCATGACCTGCAGTAGCTCGCCCAAATACAGGTCTGGACAACATGAATATCCAGTTTCCAAATGTCTCCTTAGCCAATATGGTAGATATGGATATCCCAGGACAAAAAAAAAAAACATTTAGTCTCCACATTTAATCTCCACCTCCATTATACCTCTCAACTCTGCTCCCATTTCTCTCTCCTATATTGTAACTATACAAGCCAAAATGTCTACAAATTATTGTTTGTAACATTGATATATATCAATTTATGTTGTCCATCTGTATTGTTAAAATGTTTTACTCTTGGCACAACCTCTTTACCAACTATTAGTGTAAAACTATACCCTCACTGTATGTATGTAGTGAATAATAATGATTGCATATAATATAGTTCCTTCAGCAAATAAATTGTATCTCACTGTGGAGCTTTTCTCCCTGGGTCTCCACTGAAAATGGGCCACTAAGCTCAAGCAGACAACAAATGTAAAATAAATAAATAAATAATGAATAATCCTTTAAAAAAAACAATATGGGAAGGATGCACATACACAGTTTCACTGGAGGCAAAAATCCCACATACAAACAAGGTTGACAAGAACACACACACTAAATCCACTCCAACACACACATAGACCATCCTATGCTGAGGCACTAAAAAACAATCTTTGCAAACCTCAAGGACCAACTAAGTCTATAAATGGTAAAGCCTACCATCAGCAATCTCTAAAGCACTCACCAAAAGCAACACTAAACACAACAAATACTCCTACACCCAGTGGAGTTCCAGGAGCAAAGCCCATAAGGCAAACTGACACACTACCTAGGAGTCTTGCCATAGGAGACTCTATTGTACAATACACAGATGCCCCACTCACCAGACTGAACAAGGAAAAGATAAAGGTTAGTTGCTTATCTGGAGCCAGGATCTACAAAGTTAGGCATGCACTCACTACACCACAGGTAGACAGGTATAACTATCATAGTCGTTGTAGAAGTTCATGAACTGAGATGTACTTCCCTGGACTATATAAAGAGAGGCATTGTTGATCTCTCTCAATATGTGTGGCAGGCAGGTATGTGCCTTGCATTGAGCAGCATTTTACCTTCATGAAGGATGATGTCCCAGGATGAACAATAGATAACTGATTTCAATAATTGGCTTTGTTTCTGATGTCTTTCCAGGGGGATTCAGTATTTCTCAGAATGGGAGGATATGATTAGCAGAACACATTGTCTTGCAAAAGATGGTCTGCACCTGTCTTCCCTAGGCTTTCAAACATTTGCTAAAACTTTATCCACCCCTTAGAGCCTTTTTAGGCAATGCCAAATTGACAAAGGTACTTTTCTTGTTCCACTGAGGAAAGCCATGTTAGGCTGAAACCGGTCTGGATTATTGAATTGTTCAATAGTATTAAAACACTTAAGTTTTACCTTAGTGTTGCTGTAGTTTTGTTGCTGATATATACTGAGTTTTGTGCTGGCATTTTTTCAGTTACTGATAGTTTGTTTTACCTTGCACTTGGATCCTACTTGCAGGGCTTTTCTCTTTTTCCAAATTGACAAACTTATCAATATAGCAAATAAAACCCAAATAAACCTAAAAGTGTTATTGTTCAATGTTAGGAGCCTAAAAAAGAACCTCCACACCCTACAAGGTTTCCTCACTTTGGAGAATATAGACATCTGTGCCATTACCAAGACATAGTTTAAATCTGCAGAAAGTACTCCAGCAGTGCAAGGCTTCAGTGCCTTCCATGCATTTAGACAATCAGCTGTATAAACATGGAAAAAAGGTTGAGGAGTCTCAATATATATATTAGCAAAAAGCATATCTCTAAGTTGGTTAAACATGATGATGCCCTGGAATTCATCCATATGCAAATCATCATAAAGTCTCATACCATATCCTAACAAGTTATAGGTCACCTTCTATGTCCTTAGAACCCCATAGCATATACCTAGACCTACTGGAAACACTCACCATTAAACCAAATACCCTATTCATAGGAGACTTTAACTACCCTCTATAGACTGGGAAACATGCAGTGCCTCATACTCTTAGGCACAATGATTCCTGGACTTTATTAACACAAATGTCCTTGACCAGATACACACCGACCAGAGGTTCAAACATAATGGACCTGGTACTCATGAATATGGGAGAGCACTGAATTCCCATTCCCCAGTGTCATGTCCTTCTTGCTGGAGAGGTCAGACTGCAAAGCTGGCTCCTTCAAAATAAAAATCAACTCAGTAACCCCAGCAAACCCAGTAACAGTAAGGAATTATTCCAAAGCAAACCAGACACAATTGAGCAACAGTTTACCAAAATTCATTGCACCTCCCAACCCTGAGTTCACAACAACATATGTGGAATTGTTCACAGAGACCCTGTACAACCATGTAAATGGCTGTATAGAGGCTGTTGTACCTACTAGACGTAAGGCCAAAACAAGCTCTAAAAGCAAACTACACTGGTGGAATCCTAACCTTAACAGGGTATACAACAAAAGTAAAACAGTCATGGCTAAAATCAGGAAAATCAACTTCCATAATGAGAGGAGCTCTTTAAGTAAACTAAACAGGAAACTAAGAGGACTAATTAAGTCCAACAAGGCCAATTATGAGGTCAAGATAGCCTGACAAGCTAAAGACAACCACAAGGCCTTCTACATCTATGTCTCAAACCCCAAAGGCAGCACATTATCAGTGTGCTGAACTGGTGGTCAGTAGTGCCACCCTCATATAGAAAACTTACTGGCTGACAAATTCAGCTCATACTTTACCCCTACTCTCCCCTCTGCCTTCCTACATGAAATACCTACTAGTATACCCCCAGCTATTAACAGGGAGCAGGTCCTCATGGCGCTTGCCAAGCCCAAATACACAGTCTCAATAGGCCTCAACTGTATCCCAGGATGCCTCCTAAATAGCTTAAGTCATATTTCAACTACATCTTCAAAATAGGCTTTGTAGCATGAGAATGGAGGACTGCAACAATTATCCCACTTCAAAAGGGAGGATCACCAGCCAACCCCAGAAACTGCAGACCTATTAGTTTGACTAGTGTAATATCCAAAGCCATGGAAAAAATTATCATGAAAATGATCAATAAGCCATAAGCAACCTTCAGACACTGGACTGAATTCAATTTGGCTTTGTCAAGGGAAAATCATGCCTACTAAACCTGGTGGACCTCTTTGAGAAGGTCACCAAGGCAATGGATGAGGGGAAAACTGTGCATAACTCCTACCTGGATCTGGCTAAGGCATTCCATACAATACTCCACTCAGGTATAGTTGAAAAATCATCAAACTGGGCATAAACCCCTATATAATTCACTGGATTACCAGCTGGCTCACAGACAGGACCAAGGAAGTCAGGATCAGTGATACCACCTCCACTAACAGAATGGTCAACAGTGGGGTACCTCAGGGCTCTGTGCTGGGACTGCTCCTATTTGGCATCTACTTTCCAGAAATAAAAACCAATGTCAAATGCCTTTGGCTGACCAAGTTCACAGATGACTGCAGATTGTGAGCTATGACACAAGCATCTAACACAGACAAATGAGTGGTGCCAAAGTCATGGACTAAAATGCCAAGAAATGCCTTACAGTACCTCTCAGGAAAATTGCCACCCAAGCTAATTACTCCATTGATAAGAGCTGACCCATTAGTCTGGGATCTGGGAACATATGTCGACAGTAATCTGGCTATTGACCAACATGTGGCCAAGGCAGTAAGAAAATCATTCTGTATCACCCAACTTATCTGTAAGGGCATGGCGTCTAGGTCCAAGGAGGTCATAGTGCCATTTTATTCATCCCTTATCAGACCTATCATCGAGGATAATGCCAATTTTAGCATGAACCTAACCAGACATATGCAATAGCTGGAATGTCTACAAAGGCTCCTTACCAGGAGACTCTAGGGTATAAACACATTATCCTGTATGTATCATCTTAAATCACTATCTCTACATTCTGTCTTTTACAGGTTACTGAGAGGTGATCTATGTCTGGCATACAAGGCATTCTCAAATCCAGTTTTGCTGGACCTGTTGCACATTTGCAAATCAAATGGCATCAGACTCACTAGATCCAAGGATTTAAATTTTGCTTGTGATGTAAACAAGACATGGCGGTAAGGCAGATTTGTGTTTTGTCTCGTATCATCCCATGCTCTGGAACAGGCTTCCCATCCATGTGAAGCAGAGTCCATCCTTATCCCTATTTAAGCATAATCCTGACCAATGGACAGAAATCAGAAATTCACTTCAGGTCTGGCCCCCATGTCTCTGATAGACAGAGGCAGACAGCAATTCCCAAACTAACATACCCCACCACATAATCTCTAGAAACTTCCTAATTGACATATTCCCTCCTAATAAATGCCCATGATACACAGGAACACAACTGGGTTGGGTTGTGCACCTAGGCTTATAAAGGTCCTGGTGGTGATTAGTCTAGTATATAACTATGAACCTATGAATCTATGAACAAATAACCTGAGATATTAGCACAACTGCAGTTAGATATGGTAAAATCATATTACAAGGAAAACTCATACATAAAGTGATATATGTGCATTACCAACATGTGTAGGTGGAAGGCATACCAAGTCAATGGGACATGTCAGCAGTGTGTAGAAAACACTGGCTGAAGACAAACGTGTATCAGCAAAAGTCCCAAAAAGTGGCAAATATCCACAATATGATACAGATATTTTTGTAAATTACAGATGGACATATATAAACACACCCATTATATTTTGTGTCATAATTCACAAAAATTCTAATAAAAAAATTAATCAGCTAAGGCAAAGTTGAAATCATGCCCACTTTACCAGTGCTAACAGTATCTAGCTAACAATAGGTTCAAGACATGTTTGGGGAACAAACGTAGCATACACATCCAAGGAAATAGTGTGATAACAAAGCAGATGTGGGGTGACGGTGAGGAAGGGGTGCACAAGAGGGATGATGGAAGACACCATTCTAATAAACAGACTTGTGCACTTAAACATTGGTACTAAAAGTGTGGAACTCAAGCAATACAAGCCAGTATAGCTCTGCCAACACCACTCACTGATACTATGAGGCAGTAGACAGCTTTTCAATACATGAACAGGGAAAGCATGCACACCATGATTTAATAGAGAAGGCATGCACACCATGATTTAAAAGGTGAAGGCATGCACACCATGATTTAATAGGGAAGGCATGCACACCATGATTTAAAAGGTGAAGGCATGCACACCATGATTTAAGCTGAGAACCACTAGCATGCATACAAGCTGCTCTTTGCATGCTGTTAACAGCTGTGTCATATACTGTCAACAATACTCACCAATACAGCAAACACCCATGATTTATATGTAGAATGTCTGAAGAATGATGCGATGTGCATTATGAACATTCTCACTGATATTAAACAATGTTAATGCTTTATGTACAGTAATATAAAGAGGATGAGGCTTACAATTTTAGCATTATATTCCCCAGTAATACATGCAATGTTTATAAACTGTTGCATAGCATACAGCATGTAAAGGACAAATGCAGCATAAGTGAAGTGTAGTATACACACATAAAAATAACAGTAAAACCGTTTGTGTACACTGCACTGTTTACAAGTTAGGATGTCTTGACATATGTACTGAGATATAAATATACAAATTATCCTGTGAAGTATAGACATGGACAAAAACATACACATCTACACAGTAAGGGGATAAGGTAAGCCAGCACTGAAAAGTAACATACGTAACTTTCAAGTGAGGATATAAGTCTATGTCCCTAGCAAACACATAGCTGTGCAATATAAGATGAAATTGTGTGATGCAGGAGTTGAACCCACAAAAACAAGATAATTTGGACTACAGTCATTTACATGACCTATCCTGCTAACCCTTCAACTATACCACAGTCAAGGGAGTACATATCCAGATTTGCTGTAAATCAAGTGCGATTACAACACATACTCGAATGGAATACAAGGTCCCCTTTAATGTTCACATATTATTGTAGTACAGACAGATATTAATGTATGTGAAAACTAAACAAGTAATATTTAATGCTGAGCATTCATATTTTGATATAAATACAAGTTGCTATGGAATCACAACGATATCTGGGGTAACTATGTAAATGGATGGAAGTGTCTTGAAATATTGCAGATAATGAAGAAATGCACAGACATCAGTGGCATGAAAGAATCCTGTACTACAACACAGAGATTACCTCACATACATTACAACGTACATGTTTCAGTGTGAAGAAAGAAAAAGAATGGCCATGACAGGAATTTAAAGGAAACAGTGGGAGTCACGCAAAACAACATACCAGGAAGGCATGCAAGTTAATGCCACAAGACAAACGTGCTAAACCATCAGTTACACCACTGTGCAGTGATTGCAGCCTTGCATGTGATGTATATCTAGTCTGATTATTACACTCAATCATATCAAATACATGGTGTCCTGCACTGGTGTTACAGTTCTCTAACTCAGTTGTGTGGTTTGTTTTCATTTATATACATGCATGATTGCCTATGTTGTAAGTGATGGTTTAATGAAGATGTTTCTTGTTTTAAAAAAAAGGAATTGAATAATTTATGTAATATTGCTTAGGATATATGATTTATAGCTATATATGTGAAGTTTAATGTTTATGTTAATATAGTTTGATTACTTTTATTTGCCTATGTCACAAGTAATAATTCAATTAAGGTGTTTGGAAAAAAAGTACTGTGTGTGCAAACATATTAATGAACACCTATGACAGGGGTAACAACTTTTAATTACCTATGATCATTGCAATGGAATTACACATCCATCAGTGTTAAGAAGGTGCTCCTTATAGTACATTCTGGAAGAACTGAGGAGAATGACAAAATGAGTAGTCATCAACAGCCTGTGGTCTGTAGCATTAATGCACTATAAAAATGAAATATGTGCATAGATTACTCCCTGAGTCAGTACACAACCTTGCATAATATGCATATTCTTCTTCTTCTTTTGGCTTTTCCCAGTTAGGGGTCACCACAGCGGATCACCTGTCCACTCATGATTGGCAGTGGAGTTTTTATGGTGTTGAGTTGCCAGCCCGGTGCCCAACCTTTCACAAAAGACACACATGCATGCACTCATGCCTAGGGCCAATTTAGAGTGTCCAATTCACCTACAGCCTGTCTTTGGAATGAAACCGGAGCATCCAGAGGAAACCCATATGACCATAGGGAGGGCATGCAGACTCCGCACAGAAGGCACCCCAGCTGAGGATTGAACTGGAGAACCTCTTGCTGGGAGGTGGCAATGTTAACTGCTACACTGCCATGGTTGTCCTTGCAAAATAAGCATATTAACTAAGGAAAATCAAAATTCTTTGTCAAAAAATGTTGTGAATATCAAGGAGTTAGTGGGATCTGAACCTACAAATAATCATTCTCCATATATATTGCTCACCCAGTTGAGCTAATGGACATTACAGTTCTGTTAATGGATGAACAGCTTTTGTGAAGGACTAGTACTTTTATTGGGATCTGTGAAATACTCACATTTTTCCTAATACCCACTGTTACTTAAATATCCTGCATACCTGCTTGTTTGGCCCAGCTAGTGTATGGATCAGTTCAGTATGTGCAGTTAGAAGTCCATCATTATTTAACTCTAATATTTTATTTCCATTACAATTTCCCCGTTCATATTCATACATGTAGTATATATGGAATAGCTATGGACACTACTTCATCTAACCACATATTTTCAGTAAATGATAACAGTAAGAACTAGGTGTTAAGGTGTGGATTATGGCACTTAATGTAGTCATCTGGGACCTGGCATTGAACTTCTGCATTCTTGTTCTGCAGGTCATCTCGGTTCCTATAGTGAAGATCAACATATCGATGTCAGACATGCCCATCTGTCCTGTGGTTTCAAGTATGTTCTTAGAACTCCTTCACAATCAATTTCCAAATGCTGATTTGAGCAAAATCCCTAGGATGTGTTTGCATCCTCCTCTCATGTCCAACATAGACTTCTAGTATCTGGGACATCTCATCATTGATATAGTTGGGTGCCTGCATGTGCCTTAGCCTCCTCTTGGTCAACATAACCTCAAAACTGTTGGTAAAGATGTTCAAAACCACCTTCAGAGAATTGCTCATTGAGGTCCCACTCATTTCACAGGTAGCAATGGTATGATAGGAAAATGTATCGATATTACATTTTAAAAGTAGTGCATATATGGTGCTGGCAGACTAATGTTGGGCATCAAGTCAAGTTCCAGATGTTTTCATTCAATGATAACCATTGAGGATGTGTTCCGTGCACTGCAGACTTATGCATATACATATGGGTTAATGTGCCAGGATTTGAGAATACAGAGATGTTTGCTAATTAGATTACAAAACCCTGTAGCTCATTAATTATGTGTGGCACAAATGGTACTTAACAGGTGTTTGTGCTGAGCTAACCTCGCTGTTCTGTATACAATGCCTGACAGCAATTATCCAAAAGGTAAGCTATCATGAGGTCAGCTGCTTGCATTGCTTTTGTGAAATGCAATGCTCATTATCACTCTACTATGTTCATAGTGTAATATGTGAAACTTCTAACACATATTGCATGCACTTTTGTTTGAGAAATTCTCTGCACATCAATATGTCAGGTGCATAAAGGATGGGGTTAGGCTTCCCCAATATGCATACATATACGTACATATCCATTATCATCAGGGAGGTTTCCCCTTATTCCGGTGTATGGCTACAAGCAAACCAGTCATGGTGAACCTTGGATATTGCCATCAGTATTGCAGTTTCACTTGCATGCCTGTGGTCGTGTTTGCAGATAATGATGATTTACAGGGTTATCTGCAACTTCTATATTTAAGGTCTGATTTATGGATATTTACTGCTGCTTACTCCTACAGTGGTAGGGCATCTACCATTCAACAGGGCTGGGGATCCTCAGAATGGCTAAACATGTAACTTGGTTGTTGTCTTCCCATATATCCATGATAACATAACTGTTCCTTTTTTATAAGCTGACCTTTTTCTGCCTTGTAGTTTTAACACATTCAGATATATATGTCATTTAAGAAATCATGAAGGTCACATTTGTGCTGATCTCTGTCACTGACTACATTGATTTTGTGATGTATCCCACATGGTTGATGTAGACGTGGTAGGTTTAGCTGGATGTGCATGTATCTGTGACAAAACACCATATTTGTACTATTGAAGTTCTGGTGCAATGGTTAAGCAATTGCCCATTACTTATCAAAATATCCCCCAACATGCATTTAAATTCCACTTCTGCATTTCTAACATATCCCAAGATATGCAATGGATAAATGACTGTGCACATGTATGCTGATTTAAGACATATGAACCAGCAATTCAGACATGTTTTCTAAGTTCCTTATGGTTGTCTGTATATGACAGTAATGTAGATGACATAGATCATTTTACATAGCAGTTTACAGTATATTAGAGGTAAGGCATTACATTGCAATATACTTTGAAGGTTGATATGTCAGTATGTGCCTACTGTATAAAATCTGATATGTGGAAATCACCATTTTTAAGATGTCTAGTCATAATAGACCAGATCATTTTTCTGTAAAGGAAAAATTAAATCATAATCTAGGCTCTGTGCCAGTTGAAATTTACTAGGATGGCCGGCGATACTGTGTGGAGACAGCAAGTGTGAAGGGACATTAACAACATGATCAATGCTGTAGGTGGACTTAACTGTTCCATGGAGGCCTGCAGGAGACATTTCTGTGACATGGTCCTTGTCCAGCCCATAAGTGCACAGTCAGGTTTTTCATGGCATACCCTCTGATCAGGCTAGCCATTCTGATGATGTCACGGCATCAGACAATGGATATGATGAAGGCTGTGACCCACTATCCCATGCTGAGTCTGGTACCAGTGGTGATTCTTCTCCATGACAGATTGATACTGTCCTTTGGACTGCATGTTGGAGTGTAGCTGATGTGTGTGGATGCATGTTAAAGGGGGTATGCTTACTGTTACAGGTACACAAACATTTACATCAGTGTCATGGCTGTGGCACACTTGCCAGTGCTACTGATTGTGCAGCACACCAGCTGCATGTTACATGAAGGTCAGAAACGCATGACAGCGTAAGGTCATGGCAGCACTGGCTGCACAGCATGACAGTGTGGTATCTGTTGCATGCTGTGTTTAAAGCCTTGTCAAGGCAGTGCTAGTGTAGTGTCACAGTACATACCAGGTTTTACATGTCATGACCATTCTGAACAGATTATCTGCAGTGGGGAGAGGCAGACCACCCTTTCAGTAGACACATGCATGGCCCACATACATCATTATCTGTGCTTCAATGTGCATGCACATCTGTTGTTGGTTGACCTACTCTGAACCCAGCCGGCATCTCCAGATAGGCACATCACACTACTGCTCCTACCCACTCCATGTCCACACTGCTAGCATCACCACATCCATCTGCTTGGTACAGCACCATGGGCTGACTGTTTTCAGACATGACAGAGGCAGTCAGGACAGCAGTGTGAGCTGTCAGTGTGGGCAACCCTGACTGCACTAGAATAGCACTGACAGTTTATCCAATGTGTGTCCTGTTGTGTCATTCTGACCATGTGCCAATGATAACCACTGTGTTGATCACTGCCTACTACATCTGTTAGTGGTTTCACAAACGTGTGATTCCACAGAAGTTTTCTGATAATTTATTTGACTTAAGTGACAATCTTCAAATTTTATGATGTACATATTTGTTATTATTTTATGCTAGTTCAGATATTGACTACTGCAATGCTCAATTTGTCAGTCTCCCTGCTTCCATGTTTGCATCTCTTGATATTTGCCATATAGCAAACATTTATCATGATCATCACCATGTTACCTTATTCTTCCAGCATTAACTGATACATTACACATTCATTGTTGTCTGCCATACCTGCATGCACATGTATGCCTCTATATACATATCAGTGCTAAGTGTGGCATTTTAAAAGGTACTGCATGTGCCTCCCTTTCTTATCCTCTTGCTGGCATGTACATCCCATGTGTGCCTTCCTATATCTACCTGCTTAGTCACACACATATATACCTATGCTGCTGTATCCACAACATTGTTCATGTTCCATGCTTGATGTATACTGCCTGAACCAAAAATATGCAAGGTAGACTGAGTGCACGGATTAAACCATAATTACCAAAAGTCCAAAAATGAAATCCAGCACAAGGGAAAGATGAAAATCTTGAAAATTTATTGTGGCAAGCTCCATAAATAAAATATCCACAACAAACCAGTTTCGGCTGAAAGTTCAAGCCTTCTTCAGTGCAACAAAATATATTCATTAGAGCAAACCCTAATTCCTGCTTATATATGTGTGCATAGATTAGCCAAAAAGGCTTAATACCTTAATTGGAGTGATTAATCAGTGAGTCAAACAATCCAAAGCAAAAATTAGCTTAACTCATTCAGGCCTGGTCTAAATAGAGCACCTAGCCTGATTATCCAGGAAGATTCCTTGTTATTTAATATATTATGCCAAACAGCTTTGGATGCCCTGTTCATTTGTATTTTATCTATGATAGTATAATATTTGGCTAATCTATAAATACATTTTCAAGATTTTCATCTTTCCCTTGTGTTGGATTTCATTTTTGGACTTTTGATGTATATTGCCTGCCATTGAGGCTCTGCATGAGTGAAGATATTCCTACATCTAAATGACACATTCTGCAGCAATCTTCTCTGCATTGTAGTGTTGTCTTATGTGTTAAATTCCATGTCAGACATGTCATGTATAAACTGTTTGGGACATAGGTGTGTCTCATTTTGGCTGGTCCTTGACATGTCAGTGCTCATGCTGCTGTATACTGGACAGTGTGGTGTATAGAACTGTTACATGTCACTATGATATTTGTGATGCGTCAGTGTTGGTGTACCACCACTGCCATTATGTCCTGTTGGCATAATACATTCCCAAACACTGCATGAGCCTAGATTTATTGTGGTACTGGCTGTTTAACAGCTAACTTCACATGCTACTTTTATTTATGATGATATCCTACCTGGACAACAATACCTTTTGTTGTGCGCATTTCAGGCATGCCGTACATATGACAGTGTGGTCTTTTTTGGTGCTGTACATTGCATAAAGGGTTCATGTAGTGTTATTTCTTCTGTAGATATCCATATATATTCCTTGCTATGTCACATGTATGTATGAGGTAATACAGGTGAATAACATGCTTGTGTCATGCATGTTATTCAGTATGGACAACTGCTCTGTGCTGCTGTTCTGGGGCAATACTGTGTGAACATCACTGTTTTGGCTGTGTACTTCTGTATGTGTGGCTTGTCATGAGTCAAAGGTATGAATCAGATGCCACTGTGTTGTCTGAGCTAGAACATATGGCCACAGCTTTTGTCACCGCATGTATTTCTTATCACCCCCATATCTTCCTGATCATCATGGGACAGCCCTGATAGTTTCATGTCTAATATTTGAGGTTCTTGGGGTGGTTTGCCCACATCTGCAGTTGAAAGGCCACTGTGTCTTTATGTTATTAAGTTGTGCAGTATGGCAGACATGGTGACCATCTGTGATACCTTTTCTGATGTGTACTGTAGTTCACCCTCAGATGTGTCCAAACATCTGAATCTTACTTTCAGCATGCCAAACACACACTGGATGGTGTTCTATGTCACAATGTGTGCTTTGTTGCATGCATCCTCAGCAGAAATTGATGGGGCTCTGTATTTCATCATAAGCCAAGGCTCCAGTGAATAACCACAGTCAACTGTTTCTAGCAGAATGAAAGCAAATAGTTATTCATCATGCTTACTGTTCACAGGTCTGGCTACGGCTTACAGTATAGCAGTGGTCATATACTTACCTAGTAGGAACTGCCCCCGTATTTTACCATGTTTGAAAGTGGCCGTCCTTGCATGTTCCATCCAAATTGCTGCATCATGCACACTACCAGGGAGTGTTGGCATGATATTGGTAATGAGACCATCTGCAGACCACATCACATGACAATTCAGCAATGGCCACCAGTTTCTTTTGATGCACTATTCAGCCTCAGATGCTGCTGAGCTTTTAATTGGGACATGGGTGCAGTCATTTGCACTGAGGGCATGGGCAAGTTGGCAAAGGCATGGGACTGCTGCATGTCATTTCGGAGGTCCATGGCTGTTGTTGGGAAGTGGATGTATTCATCCACCTTAGTGTGCATTATTACCAAGAACTGTGCTACTCCTACTGTATCACCCATATGCCTCTATAATGTCCGAGAGGCCAGTATACCCAGACTCAGATACGGTTTTGTTTCCTCTGTTACTAGGTTACCCCACAGACTGTGAGCATACATGTGGGGTGCAAACATTCTGCACACAACCTGTGCCAAATCTGCATCTAATCTGCATCTATCTACCTATTTCCTGTTCAGAGAGCTTCCTTAACTGTATCCTGGTCTGATATCTAGCTGGACACCTTCTAGGATGCATTTGCATATCATCCTCTAATATGGCTTGTACTATCCCAGTCTGCTCTATTGTTGTTTTGTTTGTTTTGGGTTTTTTTTAGTTGCAGTTTGTGGACTGCTTAATAATTCATAGAATATACTAGCATTAAGGGTGAGTAATGCTACACCATCCACAACTTTCTTTTGGAATCTGTCCCAACATATGTGCTCTGTTATTACAAGCTTCCTTTTCATTCTTCTTATACAAAAAGACATACACTTGCCACACACCCAGTTAATTCAGTAAAACTTAAATACTGTTTTAACATAATTTAACATAATTACTCCTAGTCCCATATACACATTGTTTTTCACAATCACTGTATATATACTGAAAACACACTCCTCTCATATACGCAAAAGTATCTAAGTGTACCATGCCCTATTTTAAATATACTTAGTCCCACACACTACAGCTCTTCCCTCTTTTGCTGCGCATCTATGGCTATACTCACCTCAGCTGATGTACACACAAATAAAAAGCTCTTCACTATATATATAAAACTGATCACACTTAAAAACTGAAAACCAGCCATGTAAAAAGTGAACTACAATATGGCTCAGACTGAAGTATGGCTTATTCAGGACTCAAATCAAACATTCTAACTATATGCGAATCATAGTTAAAAGACACATCATGGTTGTCTCCTGACATTATCTGGTCATACCATACATTTACAAATAACTAGTAAATGTATTGGTAGAGGGATTCTTACACTGGCAACCCAAAATAACTCAGCTTAAAAATGACTCGGAATGGGGCAGAAGTATGAGGATTAGCTGCATAAACTGATGGACTTGAGGAATAGTCCTTGATTTATTTTTTCATTAATTCTCTGATACTCACCTTATCCTGTTCAGTGTCACATTCGAGAAGGAACTTATCCTGGCAACTACTTGGTGTAAGGCAGATAACCAGGCCTGAAAGGGACATCAGTCCATTGCAGAATACTGACACACTCATACACACACACATACTGAACACAAGCCTTTGAGCAGTTTGAAGGACCAATAATTCACCTCTTTGCATGTCTTTGGGATGTAGAAACAAACTAGAAAACCAAACCAAACAAATGTATATACAAGCAGGACATACAAATTCCACAGAGAAGACACCTCAGCTGGGAAATAAGCAAAATAACAAAATGTTGTGAGGCAGTCATGCTAACTGCAATATTAATCTTCTCCCCTTTCTTTTTCATATTTGTTTTCAGACATCCTTAACTTTACTTACAGACTGTCATGAAATAAAATCTATACTGAAGCAACTTTAAGGTAGCGATAAAATCAAAGAGCCACAGTTTAAATAATATGTGCTCTAAGTTTGTTGCTTTGATGGATTATTGCTTCTACCAATGACTAATATACAGACAAAGGGCACTTATTTTTGTTGCTCTAAAAACAGACATGGAGTTGACGAACCAGTATTGGGAAAGGGATGTCCAACACCAGATGCCTGTCCATTGCTAAGTGGCTACACAGAGAAGAAGCATGAAGTCTTCACTTGAACCATCTAAGTGAACAGGATGGCGATAACAATATTATAGAACACCAGTAATCAGTTATATGTAAAAAGATTGAATGACAGTGGGAAATGAATACACATGCATAAAATGAATGGAGGTATAGAATAAGTGTAATGGGAATAACTTGAAAGACCATTTCTGCTAAATCTGAGCCATAAAATATCAAAACATAAGAGATAAAATGCTTGAATTTTCCATTGCTATTATAGTGTAATCAATGCAGCCAGTAAACATTCTACACAGAAAGTGGTCATAAGTGGTCATTTGTGATTTGGGAGGGGGTTCCTTTCATAAAAACAGAGATTTTTATTTCTACATACAGGTTAGTATTTGTGGCTCATACTTTAGTTGATCATTGTTTGTATTTGTATGCTTATAAACACACACACACACATATATATATATATATATATATATATATATATATATATATATATATATATATATATATATATGGGTCTACTTTACATTACCGAACCGACAATTCACCGACACACAAAACACCGACCCCAAATAACCGAAAACACACAACACCGACAACTCACAAAACCGAACACCATTACACCGACACAAACAACGTAAACTACACGACACACAATGACATATCCACTAACCTTAACCCAAACCCTAACCCTAAGGTCCGACACTACCGCACAGTTACCCTACCCGCACCCTAACCCTAAATCACTTAACCCACCCCTACACCTAAAGACTGTCACTATCGCACACTTAACCTACCTGCACCCTAACCCTAACTCACTTAACCCACCCTTAAAAATAAAGCTCGTCACTATCGCACACTCACCCTACCCGCACTCTAAACCTAACTCACTTAACCCGTCCCTAAACTACAGTCCATCACTATCACACACTTACCTTACCCGAACCCTAACTCCGACACTGCCGCACACTCACCTTTCCCACACCCTAACCCAAAATCCCACAATATCGCAGACTTACCTGACCGGTCCTAAATCCGTCACTATCGCACACTTACCGAGTCGCGCTCACACGTTACCCTTGTCGGTCTTTCAGCTGTCGGCAAATCACCGTTTCGGTCAACTTACCTGTCGGTCGTTTCGTCTCGGTCTTCTGCATGTCGGTTCGGTAATCTAAAGGAGACCCATATATATATATATATATATATATATATATATATATATATATATATATATATATATATATATATATATATATATATATATAAAAAATATATATATATATATATATATATATATATATATATATATATATATAAACATGCATGCACACACACACACACACACACACACACACACACACACACACATGCATGAATATATTATCGGACCTAGGTATCTGGAAATTGATTCGCGGATGAAGGTGTGTGTGTGTGTGTGTGTGTGTGTGTGTGTGTGTGTGTGTGTGTGTGTGTGTGTGTGTGTGTGTTTAGACAGGAGATATATAGTGATGTGCTAGGGAACTTGTATTGAGACAAAGAAACCAGGTGACACCAGGAAAGCAATCAATAGACTTTGAGAGATTGTCTTTAAACACTGACTTGTAGAAAGGAGAACAATGTAACTATTCCTATCAAATTTAGCAGTTAATTTAGGGAGGCAGGCTGATGCTTGCACATTGGTGGCATTTATTACATGGATATACAGAACAACGAAATACTAAAAAGTTTCTTTATTGGCCTGACCATATGAGGATTATTAAGTATAATCACCACCAATAGTTGGAAATAGCACTAACTAAATTTAATAACTGACTGGTATGTGAAGAAACATCAATGTGATAAGGGTTCTAATGACAGTGTTATAATTTCTTGCATAGATCTTGAAGTATAAGCTTTCTTGAGAGATTCTAACATGCTAAAGATACATAGTCTGATTTTCAGATAACCTCTGTATGCGGTGACAACAAAAAACATTTGTAAATGATTGTGAAACCACAGCAATAAATCAAAAACTGCATAATGTTGCTGCTGAAATGAGTAGCCTTAAGCTGTTGTAACACAGGACATGTTATGATAAGGACCAGCAGAAACTGGAAGAAGCTTACAGGAAAAACCCTTCACAAGTAGAAGGAGTACAGAGTGTGCTGAATCACGGTAAAGATAATTGTACTTGGGGGATTTTTAATACTGCTGTTTTTTCCAGCAGATGGTTGTCAGTGTGCAGTGTGGAAGTACTCATGAGAGACTGAAGAGGTTTAATCACTGCAGGTGTGCATTCAGGAAGTTTTATTTGCTCACAAAACGTGCAAGGGGCTTCTTTAAGTGTTGGTGGATATGGGAGACTGACTGCCCATCTGTGAGGAAACTTAAGTAGTTACATACTAGTTATGTGGGCGTCAGAGTTTTCAGGTGGGGATATCCCAGTAAAGTATGTAAAGTTCAAGAAAAATGACAGATTATCCAAGTTCCTAAAACAATAGTCTTTTTAAACATCTCTATTTGCAAGCAAAAAATATGCATGCTCTCCCAGAATACTGAACAAAAAAAACAGTTACTGGAAAGATGCATCTTTATATTCCTCCATTGTCCTGCTACTACAATTGGCCACTAGATGAACAGTGATTTCTTCAGGATTCCTTCTACTAGTTATATTCTATATTGCAGTTTTTAAATCAGATGCAGCATATTGATAGCATGAAATAAATATAAAGCTCTGCTGTATTCTCCAAGTCATGCTGTGAGCTAAAAAGTTGGAAAGCTAATTAACTTCCCTTAACACTAACATGTGCAGAATCTTTCAATGTTTGCTATGATATTATGTTTGAAAGACCTGAGAATGTATGGACTGGAGTTCAGCAGTAGTCACCAAGGGGCCTGACTGAGGATATATTACTAACTAAGCCACAGTAAATTGTGCAGATTTAACATATATTTTATACACCTGTCTACTGGCTTACTAGTGCTGCAAAAGGTACCAGGAGGCCTAGAAAATTAATTTAATTTTATGGAGTAGCAGATCCCCACCATAACAGCCCAAGTATAACTTATAGTAGCATGGAACACGTCACTAGGATAAGTAAATACATGGAGGACAGCTAATAAATCCATTAGAAGATTTGAAATAAGGCTGGGGATTCCCTTCTGGTAATGCAGAGGTGGGGTAAAAATAAGACTAAAGAAGAAAAAAAGAAAAGATTTTGTGCAATCTCATTTTCATACTACACAAATTTTAATTTAAAGCAAAATAAACTGGGGTTAGATAGAAGAACTGGCAATGCATCACTAGCCATGGTTAGGAAGTGACAGCAGGAAATATGTTCTTAACAGGTGTTCAGCTAATAGAATCAGTCAAGTTCAAGGACATGGGTTTCTCTAGGGAGGTTTTTTAAAGAGATATTTTTACATATTTCATTTTAAAAAATACTGACATTAAAGACCGTATTGATGGAAATAAACAAAGAAGCATGAACATGTAATCAAACAAATACCTTGCAGTGTATTTAATCTGCTCACATCTTCAGCTCCTCCATGCTGTTACAGATGCGTCCACTGCTCTCTCTTATTTCCTTAAAGCCTGTCACCAGAACTCCTCCAGTTTCCTCACTTGGTATTTTCCCATCTCTGTCTCTGTCCTGCCCTCCTTGCAGTCATTTACTTTTGTTTCTTCAGAAACAATAACTACCTCAGCGAACTATGTGGTAAAGAAATGTCCCCAGAATTTCTTTGAACTGAACATCTACCTCACATAAACTATCAAGTGCAGAGATATTTCCACAGAGGCTGAGGCAGCCATGAATGGGACCATGACTGTTCTACCCATACATAAGCTATTTGAATTAAAAAAAAAAAGTTAATTAAATATTTTGCATGACAGTGGGTACTTGTATTTGAAAACTATAAAAACATGCATATTGTCTGTTTTTTTCTAATACATCAACAGGACAGGGTAGTATTTATCAAAACCATGTGGACATACATGCAAAACAATAAAGTTGTGTTCACCTACATATATATTTCAAATTTTACCTAACACAAATACTGGCTTGAAAATGTTGATTGTTTTCCTAATAAATTAATCATTTAAGAACAAAGAAGAGAAACAAAGATGCATAATATTAAAGTATTGTACATTCACATACATATTTTGGTTCTCCACTAAATAGGCCATTTTATTAATTTAATTTTGCTATGCTCCCCCTTAACTGTTACAAAATGTCTGCTTGTCCCCCAGGGACTCTGAGCTCTCTATTGCTCCTGCTGGGTACCTTGAATGTGATCATTTACTGGGTTGGCCCCTGACTCCTCCAGGAGTTGACGTCACAGTAGTGCAGTGTTAGGCTTGGGAAGAGAGGGAGCTGAAGGAGAGTTATATGGGCAGATTCAGGAACCATCATTCTGACAGTAGCAAGTAATTGGCCATAACTGTGGGCATGGCTACTGTAATGAATTTAGGGCATTGTTACCACCCTCTGCTTACCCTGAGATATCTTGCAAGACCCCTTCATTTTTACCATAAGCTAACCAGATATTGGGTTCCCAGTCTCTCCTCCAAGGGCAGAAAAGCTAGCCACTTCAACTTTCTTTCCCCAAACCTACCCTACCATCAGTCTAAATACATTCCAGAATTTAGGTCACCTGCAAAACTGGATGCCCTGCCTCAGTGCCATTAAGGCTGCAACTTAGATTAGGAAGCTCTTAAATTTTTTCTTGAAATAACCAGATTGGTTTACCGATTCTTAAACATCTGAGGAGTTAGAAGACCACACCCTATCTGTCATCTCCTTTTTTTTGGTCCAGCTTCTAATAATACATTATTTGACTAAAGGTGACATGACAATGAAAACTACAAGACCAAGGATGGACATACCATCTAGTTTATGTTCAGGATATAGGAGGGCCATGCTGAGTCCACCTCTACGGTTCCATGCTACATAAGTCTTTTGCAGAATTCATGCAGAATATGTCTGCTTGTAACACATCCCCAAAATATATGTTTTAGATTGCCTGAGATAATTTCCTGAGGGGTTGGGTGTGTGGCTTAATGGCTAAGGTGTTTGCCTTACAAACACAAGGTGCAGGGTTTGAGTCTCACAAGGGATAATTGGCTAGGCTTAAAATGGCTCACAATGGCAGTTAGCTTAGTACTAGACTATGAACTATGATAGAAAATAAGGGCAAAATCTATAATACAAAGGAGACCAGTTTTGCCAGAGAATTATAGCAATTATGGTTGATCATCAGCTATGAATACTGAAATGTAATGAATGACATGAGCATGTATGTTGTTTCTCAAATTTTAAAAATATCACCAGCAATCCACAGAATAAAACACATAAAATCTCAACCAATCTATAGAGGAAAAACCAACACAACTGATTTTAGCAAATTTCTTCTATTTTAATCAAGAACTTCATCAGAAATACACTTAATAAAATTTGCACCACTTTTATAAAACTTTAAACAAGTCACATGTCCACCATTAGACCAATAAAACCATTCATTTTAAAGCATGGTGTTTTAAAATACAATTTAAAGCTATCATGTCATTTAAACCTGGACTAAACATTGCCCCTAAGACACATTGTCAATATAACTCAGGAATCTCTAAAAATGTTTTAAAATCTCTCCCCTTTATCATTCTGAGGCTGCTCAGTCACCAAAACAATAAACTTTCTAAAATTTGTAGAAGTTGTGACATTTTTGCCAAAGCATTTTTCATATTTGCAACAAATGTAATCACATGAATGTGTTCATATATCCTTTTGTCCAATCTTCTTAATACGCTGGGCAAGTTGTAGAAAGTGCAAGATACACTCATCCCTTAGAATAACAAGAAAAATTACCTTTAATTGCAAAAATATTATTATTATTAAAATTGTTATTATTATTAGCTATATGAACAAAGAATCTGAGTTAATGTATCAACACTGCTTACAAGTACCACAGGGGTGACTAACAATCTTTTTTCTTTGTATGCATCCAATTACAATTCCTTCTCTCTAAAAGCATTTTCAAACATGTAACTTTCTTAAAAACACATTAGGATGTGTTCCTGACATCTTGGTTAATTAGTTGTTACCTTGCACAACTTTCCAAGTAATATCCAAAATGCCTTTTATGTCCCAAAAGTACGTGATAAAAATGCTTTAGCCACATCTACATAATGATATCCCTCCCCATTATAATGCCAGTCATAACTGACTAAAACTGAGGGAAATATAACAAAATTCCTGGATAACCTCTTTCACCAAACACTTGTTTCAATTTAACACACTCCTCCCTTAAAATGTTATCATTTGATGTATATCTAACAATTGTAACAAACTGGCCCTTTACAATATTTCTCTTTACAAATGTGGAATGTGCACTGGAATCCAAAATGCACCCCCCCCCCCACTTCTATAAATCATCACATCCAGGTAATTAATACAATATTCATGCAAGTGCCAAGTATTTTTTTTGTAAACCCTGTATGAAGTTCAAAAAGCTTTCCATGTAACCCTTGACCAAAAAGCAGAGGTCATCTATAAAAACAAGTTTAAAAATCTACATGGTGTTGAAAACAAGTGACACCCAAAAGAAACTTATTCTCCCATTGAACCAATACCAAATTGACATAAGTGGGTGCCATTGATGCACCCATTACTGCTCCCTATCTGTTGATAAATATCCTGCTCAAACACAAAAAAATATTACCCAAAAACAAATCTAAAAACAACAAATTAAATCGACCAAATGTAAAGTAAATAAAAAACAGAAAAACTCCACCCCCTGCTCATTAGAAACATTTTTGTACAAAGCCACAGCATTAACTGTGGCATGAAAATCATAATCAAACCGGCTTTTGTTTCTCCTTTAATCTTCTTAAAAAAATCCCATGAGTCATTTAAATGTGTAATAAGCTGGCCAAATAAAAAAAAAATTCCAATTGGTTCAGCTTTACTTCCTATTGCTACGATTACAGGATGAAATGGTGGCTCCAAAACATTTTTATGTGTTTTCCAAATACTAAAAAAATAGGCCAGCCTCAGATATTTGACATTCAAAAGTTGTGAAACTGTACTGAAATGCAACTATTTTCAACCATTTTCAAAAGACCTGGATCAATATGTCTGTAAGCTGCATGAAGTTTATTGATACGTACTGAAATATAATTAAAACCATCACATAATAACTTATTTTTGTAATGTAATATTGTTTGCATATTATAACAATGTTGTTACCCTTGTCAGATTTCATAAACCTTAACTCTTATGCTCCCCTTTGTTCTTTAAGAGCTTTTTATTGTTCTTTCTTTAAGTTAAAAAAGGAGAAAAATCACTAACTTTCAATGTTTTGTTGAGAAAAAGTGAAAATATCTCTTTCATAAAACTTTAGAAAACAAACTAAGGTGCTATTTGGGAGTGGATTAAAATTGACCTTTCCTTAAACAAAGTTGTATTTTTATTTACCAAATTGTCCACTTACTTAAACATCCAACGTAAATTTAATTGAGGACTAAACAGTCTCAATTCAATGCAAAATTGCCAAAAGGAGTGTTATTTGATGGCAATAATTAAAAACAAAGAGTAAAATACTCCTATGAGACTCTCATAAAACAAAATCAATCAAGTTTATAATGTCTAAATTATTGTTCAAAGATCCTTCATTGACAATCACTGGTGATTCCTCCTTGAACCTCTCCATCTGTGAGTTCCAGTGACCTCTCACTCATAGAAAATACTGTTCATCTGATTGTGGACCTCTTTTGTTGTTCCAATCCTGATCCTGTTGTACTGGATGTAACAAATGTATTATGCTGTTTCCTGGGTTTTCACTGCCAACCCCTCTAACCTCCTCAAAGGTGACCAGTGATTCTAGGATAAAAAAATATAATGAAGTTTGACCACCAAACTCAGAACGTTGACTAACATCCCCTACTTCACCATTTCAGTGAAGGCAGTCATGTGTTCCAACATACTTGGGTTGTCTAATGTCATAGGTTTGACACTATTATTCTTATTATTAGATGTGTTAGTAAATGTATTTCTCTTTTAGAGAAACATACTATATGCGGTACCATTGGTGTATTCATTATAGTACGTCTGCATCTTTTTAATCTTCCTGTTTTTTTTAAAGTAATTTCCTTTCAATGTGAGCTAATAAGGCATTGTATTCAGCTGAAACTGAATGCAAATTATTATCACCAGAAGTGTTCAAGTTTAAATCACTGACATCTGTCTCCAAAGTACTAAGGTCTCTCTCATTCTCACTCATTAAGATATTAAAGAGTTCAAGCCCTGGTCTGTTGAGCAAGTTTTCAAGGCTCTTAAACATGTTGCTGTTCACTGTGATATTGTTCGGAAACTTGAAAACCCTTAAACCCTTGGGACTTTCTGCTGATTTAAACACTCTTTAAAAATAGCTTGTCCAAAATGAGGGATTTAAATTTGTACAGTTTTGTCTCTCACTGCTTCAAATTGGACAGTAAATCAGTCTTACCAGTTTTTTCAGCCATACAGACATCAATGAAAGGATCAACAGGAGCTTTTAAACGATCCATCTCTTTGGGATTACCATCCAAACCATTACACCAGTTGGAAAATAACTGCTGTGAACTTGAAATCACAACCATGAACCCCACCCCTGCACCATTGCTATCCAATTTCAGGGTGGGACACCCACTACATGCTGGGATACAATCTTCAAGGAAACATGTTACTGTATTTATTTCATGCTGTGATGACAAAACCTTTGCTGCCATTTTAGAAAACACATTTAAAGTGGTAAAAAAGAAATGAACAGGAACACCACTGACTGTAAAACCACTAGTGTTGAGTGTCTCGATGCCAGTAAAAACATTTCCACCAAACTCATGAATCATGGCAATTCACAGAATAACTCACATAAAAACTTAACTTATATGTAGAGGAATCACCAAAACAATTGATTTTATTGATTTTATTCTATTTTAATCAAGAACTTCATCAGAACTATACTTAATAACATTTCTACCACTTCAAACAAGTAATATGATCATCATTAGACTAATAAACCAGTTCATTTTAAAGCACAATATTTCAAAATGCAATTTAAAGCTATCATGTCATTTAAATTTGGACTAACCATTGTCCTTAAGATAAATTGCCAATATAACTCACAAATCTCTAAAAAGTTATTAAAATAAGCTCCCCTTTTATCATTCTGAGGCTGTTCAATCAGGAAAAACAGAAACTTGCTGACATTTGTGCAAGTAGTGGCATGTTTTCTCAAAGCATTTTTAAAATTTACACATTTAATTATTTAAATGTATTTATACATCCTTTTGTCCAAGCTTCTTATGGTATTACCAATATAATATGCTGGGCAATTGAACAAACACAAAGATATACTAATAGTGTGGAATAATAATAAGAATTACCTTCAGTTCTAAAAATCTTATTAACTACATAAAAAAGAATCTGTTACTGTATTGACACTGCTTACAAGCAGCACAAGAGCGAGTGCCAATCTTTTTCTCAGCATGTATCCAATTATAATTTCTTTCTATAAAACTGTTTATAAACATGTCCTTCTCTTAAAAGTACATTAGGATGTGCTCTTATCATCTTGCTTAATTCATTATTACCCAACACATCTTCTAATTATCAAAAATAATATCCAAAATACCTTTTATATCACAAGAGTATGTGAAAAAATGCTTTATCCACATCTACACAGTGATGTCCTTTGGAACTGTAATGCCAGGCAGAACTGACTAGTATTGAGGGAAATTTACTACCCCTATATCTCATGGCATACCGCATCTAACAAATTACATGGAAAATATCAGTTGTGTTGGTGTTTCCTCTACAGATCAGTTGAGTTTTCCAAATTGTATCCATCAGATTATAATGTCATTATTCTGTATAATATTATCCCAGTATGACTGTATATGAATTACATTTTTTATGCTGAAATAATATTTTTGTAAATGGATGCAGATACCTGTATTGTTTCTGACCTTTGTAGATATTCCTCAAACCAACTGTGTATTTAAAACTGCCTAACAACCAGCAAGTTGTTGTTGGCACTCTAACAATATGCTAACCCT